>NC_068293.1:37767940-38027940 GCF_025860055.1 Xyrauchen texanus | reverse complement strand
TTGCATTTAAAGAGAAGCTGACTCCTATCTGTGTTTGCAGTTCTTTGAAAGCATTTGTTTTGGGTCAGAGACAGTGACATTTTCAGCTTGTGTCTACACACTGTGAAGTCACTTGTGGATTATTATGTAAAAAATATAGAATCTGTCATGGTTTTGATTGTAAAGTTTTCTCGGTAACACTTTACAATAGGGTTTCATTTTTGAACATTAGATAACATGAACTAACGATGACAAATATTTTTACAGGAAGGGCCTTTAACATCAACTCCATATGACAGATTTAATTCTACTATAGAAATTTTACCGCAGAGCGATGACATCTCAGATTATTACCTTGTCTCTTGTTTGCTGCAATCAGCTAATGTCACTCAATCTACACCACGCTATCATTCAGGTAGAAATATTCTTTCGACCACTAAAGATAGCTTCACTAATAATCTTCCAGATTTGTCTCATATACTTAGTAAACCAAAAAGTCTAGAAGAACTTGATATAATAACAGAAAATATAAATACAGGATTCTCCAGCACAAGAAAAAAGCCCCACAACATGGTACAATGATCACACTCATGCTCTCAAGAGAGCAGCTCAGAAAATGGAGTGCAAGTGGAAGAATACAAAACTAGAGGTATTTTGCGGTGCATGGAAGGATAGTGTCTGTAGCTACAGACAGGCACTAAAAGCTGCCAGGTCAGCATATTTGAGAAAAATCATAGAAAATAACCATAACAATCCTAGATGTTTATTCAGTACTGTGACTAAATTGATTAGGATTAAAGCCTTGTTTGAACCAGATATTCCGTCGCAGCACAATAATAATGACTTCATGAATTTCTTTATTGATAAAATAGAAATCAGAAATAAAATTATGCAATCGTCTGTCACAGAACCTCAGAAAACAGTGTCTCATAAGTTTCCTAAAGAGCAACTTCAAACCTTCACAGTCATGGGTCATGAAGTGCTAACAAAGCTTAGTGAAACATCAAAAGCCACAACATGCATGTTAGATCTAATACCAACTAAGCTCTTAAAAGAGGTATTCTCTGTAATCTCAGAACCTCTTCTTAATATTATTAACTCCTCAGAACATGTCCTAAGAAACTTTAAAATTTCTGTTATCAAACTGATTATTAAGAAGCCACATCTTGATCCTGGAGAATGGGCTACTTGCACAACTGCTTCTGCTTTCTAAGTAGTGCGGCTCAGGTGTTTCCGGTTACAAAGTTCAACTCGCCTACATGCAGAGATTTATCCATGGGAAGGCAGATTATTATTTTTATTTTTTTAGGACTGCCAGTTGATTAAATAAATAAATCATATTTCTGGCACTAATGTCTCAATTTTATAATTTGCTTCTAAATATATTTTTGTCCTTTCCAAATGTAGCTAAACTCAGTTCCTGAATAATAAATCAAACATGTATAACCTGCAGCAGTCTCATTAACACATTTCATTCATTGAAGATATTTCATACCAGTTGAGATTCAGCAATAAATTCCACCATACAACGATTGCAAATTACTTTTCTTTGGATACATGTCCCAGATGTATTTATTTATAAATACATTAGCTGTTATCATACTCTGAACATGCTTTTTTCTTTTTTTTTTCTTTAAACCTTTATTTAACCAGGAAATAAGAAAACTCTTGATATTTAAAATCTCTTTTACAAGAGGGTCCTGGCCAAGACAGGCAGCACACTTAGTTAAAACTAAAACATTTAAACATTAAACAAAAATGTACACATATCACTTCAAACAATTACAATCAGGTAAATCCGAAACCAAATCATTTAAGGTACCCTTAAATTCATTCAGAGAGACCAACTCTTTAAAACATAATTTATCTTGTAACTGGTTCCAATGAAATGGAGCATAACTAAACGCCCTTTTACCCATTTTTGTACGGACTTTTGGGATATTTAAAAGATAATAATCTTGTGAACAAAGACCATAATTTTTTACACCTTTTTGAATGATATACTGCTGTAAATACGAAGGAAGCAAACCCAAATTAAGTGCTTTAAAAAACACTCTGATGAAGCAGTTGTATTATCAAATTAAATAAATGAATAACTGCACTAAAATACTGTATTTTACATATATTGAATCTATTTCAAACGTTATAACTCATTATCTTTAGCAGCTCTTACTTATGCGTTTGCATTTCAACATTTATTGATATACAGTACTTTTCAGTGAAACAGTGACACAAAATAAGGATTAAAACATACATTTATTAAAAACAGGTTGATGCATTCATTCATTGCATCATTCTCCTCCCTTACACGTGGATCATAGCAGTGACTGAAGCACGTAGTTGTTTCATTCAAAGAGCGCTGCTTGTGCTGACACTGTTTGACTCATTCAACCTTTTGTAATTTGTGTTTCGAGCTGATCTGTGGATAAATGTCTGCTACAGACCTCCGTTTGAGGAGAAATAGTGAAATGCGCTTGGATTGAAGTGGAGAATCTACTTTACCTGCCATTCTTAGATCAGCTCAGTCTGAATTAAAGCTCTGAAAACTGTTCTTCCTGCACTGAATTTTGAAGACACTGTACATGGTTTTGTTCAAAATGTTTCATCTCCTAGCTCTGAAAAGATCTATACTTTAAAATGTTCTTTTGAACACAAATTTTAAGTGGCGTTTTGGGAACTAGGCAACTACAACCTGAAACTAGTGGACTGCACTATTTCAAAACTGAAGTACGACATGAGGCTCAGTGCAAGTAGTCCATTGGCTAATTCACTGATATAAAATCTCTCATTTCTGTTGAAAACACAAGAAAATGCAGTGTCCTCCCAACTATGTTTATTTCTACAGAGAAATGCAGTCAGGATTTAGGCCCCATCACAGTACAGAAACTACAATTATGAGAGTTACAAATGACTTGCTCTTATCATCTGATCGCAGATGCATTTCTTTTCTAGTGCTTTTAGATCTTATTGCAGCCTTCGACAGAATAGATCATGATATTCTCTTGAAATAGGCTGGAGAATTATTTTGGCATTTGTGAGCTTGTATTAGCATACTTTTGGATTTATCAGACCACTACAATTTTGTCTGTGTAAACGAGGAATTGTCAAATCAAACTAAAGTTAATTATGGAGTGCTTCAGGGATCAGTTTTAGGGCCTCTGCTTTTCTCATTATACATGCTTCCCCTGGGAGATATTATCAGGAATCATGGAATAAGTTTACACTGTTATGCAGACGTTACCCAACTTTATATTTCTTCTAAACCCAATGAAATTTCACAATTTTCAAAATTGGAGTGTATCAATGAAATCAAAGATTAGATGGTCAGAAACTTTCTTCTACTCATTTATGACAAAATAGAGGAATTTATTATTTATTTAAACCTCTAAAGATAAGCCACTAAAATATAATTTGACCCTCGATGGATATACTGTTACATCGTCTTCTACAGTGAAGAACTTCTGTCCTTTGAAAATCAAATTTCTGATGTTTGTAGAACAGCATTCTTCCACCTCAGAAATATACTAATATGCTAAGTTACAACACATGCTCTCTGTTGCTAATACTGAAAAATGAATTCATGCGTTCATGACCTCAAGACTAGATTATTGTAATGCATTACTAGTAGGATGTCCAGCAAGTTCAATAAATAAACTTCAAATGGTTCAAAATGCAGCAGCCAGAGTGCTGACGAGAACCAAGAAATATGATCATATTATCAGTTTTACATTGGCTACCTGTTCAATTCCGTATTAATTTTACAATTCTGTTAACTACATACAAAGCTTTGAACGGTCTAGCTCCACAGTAATTAAGTGACCTTCTACCACACTATATGCCATCACGTTTATTGCATCACAAAATTCTGGCCTGTTAATATTTTTTCCAGAAAATCAAAATCCACAAAAGCGAGGTAGATCCTATTCCTATTTGCCTCCAAAACTATGGAATAGTCTCCCTAACACTGTTCGGGACGCAGACACACTCACTCATTTTAAGTCTAGACTAAAGACTCATTTATTCAGCCAGGCATACACCTCATTTATCTTTCATCTCACAATTAGAATGCTTTTGTTAGGTCTGCCAGAACCAGAAACATTTCTCATAATCTATATATAACTCTACAATCAATTGAATGGCATCTACACTAATTTTATTCTATTTGTTTGGATTCATATCCCGAGGTTACCAGAGCCAGCCAGATCCACCTCCGTTCATGCTTGATGTCAGACTCCACTGCTATGTGTCGCTGAGTGATGATGACTAACTGCAGCCGTTGCTAGCCTGACATCACTTCAGTCTATTATGATGGACTTCAGAGGATTAACTGATACCAACTCTATTATTATCACCAGCTGACAATACTGTCACGATCCCCTGTTGTCTACCCCTTGTTTCTCTTGTCATAAACTACACTTCCCATAATTCCCTGCCCTCATCACTGCCAGCACTCCGTCATTGTTCTCACCTGTATGTCGTTTAGTCCTCATTATCCCTGTGTATTTATCCCTTTGTCGGTCGTTGAATGTGTATGTGAATGTTATACTTGCTCTCCGTAGATGTTAATCCTGCCTGTGTACTCCTTGGATGTCTTTCGTGTTTTTGTTTTGTTTTCCCCATCGTGGATGTTTTATTTGTTCCAGTCTTGTTTGTCTAGTTATTTTTTCAATAAACCCGCATTTAGATCCTCACCCCTCGTCTGCCTTTGTCTGCCTACGTAACATATACATTATCCATTGGTTGTGTCCCTCACTGAAGATTGTAGATGAGTGAAAAAATAAATCCATAACACAGCCTCAAATAATCCAGTCAAAACTTTATGATTCCTTACAATGTAATGTTTCATGACTTAAAATCTGTGTGAAATATACAGTCCTAAAATCAGTATAAATTCAATATGCGTAACTGAATATAAATTCTAGATCAAGTTACAGGTGATAATACAAAATTAATATAATATATTTGTTTTCAATTCTAATACAGTATATTTGTTTATTATTTAATATAGATTCTAATGCAATTCTAGAATTTCTCAAGATTAATTTAATGAATGCAATTGTTAGTTATAACTCTTGCATGCATTGTCCTTTTTTGCAGGTTCAGAGATCATTTATTTTATTTTTAATTTTTTTTGCAGGTGCATTAAAGGAACACAATAATTTCTCTTAACTTGAATCATGAGGGGAAACATTTGGGGTCACTCCCTGTCCTGTCTTTGAGGGCAGTCAGATTAAGGACAACATAACTCACAAGGGATAATTTGTTATTATTTACACCTCCTCCCAGCAATATCACATCATAGCAGATGTTTTCCAACAATTCACACTAGAATAGCTGTGAACTTCTGTATAAATCAGGGTCAGAAATTAGCCAGGGCTCTAAAAACTCAAAATTCCAAAACTGACAGCAACAATGTGTAAAGTAGAAGAGAAGTATTTGAGCATGTTTCAAGAGCTTGGGAACATTTTAAGAAATTCTGGTATTGTCACTTTAATATTTGATTTGTTCGTGCATGTGGTATGTTTAAAAGTTCTGCTGTAATTTTGAATTAAATGCATGTAGATGGTCATAAATTATTTTAAGCACCAGTAGATGGCAGTGTTGTCTTTTGAACAGCATGCATTTGATTTCAATGGCTGAATGGAAAACACAAATAAAACATTCTACATTTGAACGAGTTTTATGTCACTTTATATAATGAACATAATTTACATTACTAGAAATCATTTAAATATATGCGTGATACTTAAATTATTAGATCATACATTACAATATAGCAGTGAATACAATAAAATGTGTGACATATTTAGGCAGAGCTTATCTAATGAAGGTGAATATGAACCAAAAGGTTAAAAACCAATGTGGATTTAAAAAAGTATATATTTCTTTCCATAACTGTCAGAGCCATTTTCAAATGTATTAAGTGTTTATTATAATGTCTATTGGCAACAACAATGGTTTGATGTTTTGAATGCTAATGTTTTACATACCAATTTTTGCACGTTTCATGAATCCTTTTATGATTAATAATTATTTTAACGTTGTAATTTTGCTGAAAAGTAGTTACTAGTCTTTAATAGTCTATTAAATGTCTTCTCTTCCACTGTGACAACTGTATATGTTGTCACGTGTTTTCACAAAAGGTCAATGTATGTTAAATTAACTGTTTTCTTTTTTTTCTTGGCAATAGTGGAAATGTCCAATAGCTTTTTTTGTACCCAATACTTTCAGGTTTGTGTCTTTACAGAGATTGATTTTCAAAAAAAGTCCCACCCTGAGAAATATTTACAGGGCTGAAAATGTTTGACTAGTAGCCCTGGTCTCCCTTGTATGAACTCTCCAACACTTCTCTCCGCAAGGTCAACTCCTGGAAGAGGAGATGTCTAGAGTTGCCTGTAGCTTGGCTGAGATATTTTATGTCTCTTGACATTCACGTGTTTGCAGACTAATTGGTTTGTGTGGGTCCGAGGCGGACATAACAACAACAGCAGGGGAGGCAGTACATGTCACATCCCAATGGACATGTCATTTCAGTTCAAAGAAATGCCACAGAAGCCCTTAAACAAACAAAGGGGAAAAAATGCCTCCTGGAGGAAAACTTAAACAAAACCATTGTCTATAAGGAATAGTTCACCCCCAATATGATGCTTTTATGCATGCCTTAAACATTCTACTCAACTTCTTTTGTGTTCTATGATAGAATGTAATATGTGTTTAGAATGGCATAAGGGTAAGTAGCCTAAGTGATGAACAGAGTTTTCCATTTTGTGCAAACTCATCCTTTAACCATTCCTACATAAGGGCTGAACATACATTACATATAGTCTTTGAATGCTTATTAATATATTTCCTTTGTCAGATGATGTGTATAGATTGTGGCTGGCACTGAATCAGCTGATCAGCGGGAGAGTGAGATAAAGGGGAGCCGGAGGTGCCAGTTTGAGAGAGATTTGCGTGTATTTCTGTGTTTGTTTTTATGTTGAGTTTCTTATTAATCTTTATGTTTACCGTTCAGCCAGTTACCGCCTCCTCCTTGCCCTTCCGTATAATGTGACAGTGGTGCCGAAACCCAGGAGGGAGGAGGGATGCGCTGTTGCAGAGTCCTCGCCGCTGCCATCCACCAGAGGGCAGAGGAGCGATTGAAGACTGGATGACAGCACATCCGGGAGCTGGCAAGCAAGTTCTTCTCTCTCTCTCTCTCTCTGTGTCACTACTCAACCTTTCCCTATCCCCACACCTCCCCACTTCTCTACCCCAGGTTCACAGGAGGCAGGGTGGAGCACCGGCTGACAGAATGGCCGGTAGGAGCGTGTTTTCCCTCCAGAGATGGGGGGGGGATTGGTCAGACCGGTGGCGGGGAATTGGGAGGGGGAGGAGTGTGACGAGGAGGAGGTTGTGGTGATGATGCACAGCCGGCACTGAATCAGCTGATCAGCGGGAGAGCAAGATAAAGGGGAGCCGGAGTCGCCAGTATCCGTTGCATGTGTGTCTGTGTTTGTTTGTTTTATGTTGAGTTTCTTATTAAACTTTATGTTGACTGTTCAGCCGATTCCTGCCTCCTCCTTGCCCATCTGTATACTGTTACAACAGTTTACTCATTTTTCTATTTATTTTGTCATTTACACATTCCAATCTTGAAACACAAAAGGAATATTATCACTGTCCCCAATGCAGCTCACACCAGTCATTTTGGGGTACAATTGAGTTTGTACAAAGAAAAAAGTTATGATGGAAATGAGAAATCACAAGGCAGCACATCTCTGCCAGAATAGTCACATTTATTTAACTGTATAATTTATACAACATGATCTGAGAAGAGAAGTTTGTTGTCAAATCTGTTAGAATATGAGAATATTAAATAATAATAACAACCTCTTAAAGCAAATTCTGTTAAAGAATTATTAAAGTTGCTTGACATCTACTAGTGTGTTGTTAAATCCAAAGCTCAAAATTGTAAATAAAATATGCACTATATCCCAAAGTTAATCAAGGCAGTGATCAGATATTTATTCATGAACATGTGGTCTATGTTTTGTAACATTGGTGAAACATAGTTTATAGGTTTTTTTTTTTTTTTTAGCTTTCAGCTAGTTAAAAGTGTCCCTAACTAAATAATTATAAACTATATAATTTAATATATCATAACATCATATACTGTATATAAACCATTTTTTTCTTGAAAACAATACATGTTCACTGGTGGCCAGATGTTTGGAATAATGTACAGATTTTGCTCTTATGGAAATAAATTGGTACTTTTATTCATCTGATCTCAATGTAAAGTCAGGACATTAATAACGTGACAAATTACTATAAACAGTTGACAAAATGTTCAGAACTTCTTAAACTACTTCAAAAAATCCACATGCAGCAATGACAGCTTTGCAGATCCTTGGCATTCTAGCTGTCAGTTTGTCCAGATACTCAGGTGACATTGTACCCCAAGCTTCTTGTAGCACTTGCCATAGATGTGGCTGTCTTATCGGGCACTTCTCACGCACCTTACAGTCTAGCACAGAGCTCAGTGGGATTAAGATCCATAACACTCTTTTCCGATTATCACTCGAACCTTTTCTTTTTTGTTTTTCTGTTTCAAAAGTGGCTTTTTCTTTGCAAGTCTTCCCATAAGGCCTGCACCACTGAGTCCTTTATTAACTGCTGTACATGAATCTGGTGTTGAGCGGGTAGAATTCAATGAAGCTGTCAGCTGAGGAAATGTGAGTGTCTATTTCTGTTTCTATTTCTCAAACAAGAGACTCTGATATACTTATCCTCTTGTTTAGTTGTACATCTGGCCTTCCACATCTCTTTCTGTCCTTGTTAGGACCAGCTGTCTTTTGTCATTGAAGACTGTAATCAGAGGTGGGAACAGCAGCCAAAAACTACTCAAGTAAAACTACAATTACTTAAAAGAATTATTACTCAAGTAGAAGTAAAAGTACTAACACAAATAATTACTTGAGTAAGAGTAAGAAAATATACAATTAAAAGAGAACTCAAGTAGTAACTTTCACAAATGACATAATAGACGTTTACTCCCCTATATTCCATTACATAATACACATTGAACATGTTTTACAGAATTATTATTATTATTAATGGAAATTCTGTCATCATTCATCATCATGTTGTTCCAAACCCATATTACTTTCTTTCTTCCATGCAACACAATAAGGAGATATTAGACAGAATGTTTGCCTGAGTCACTATTTACCTTCAGTGATTGTTTTTTTTACTCCATATTTTGAAAGTGAATGGTGATCGAGTCTGCCAATCCCTAACATTCTGTATAACATATTTTGTGATCCATATAATACAAAGTCTCACATGGGTTTGGAACATCATGAGGGTAGGGAAAGATGACAAATATTAAATTATGGCTGAGCTATCACATTAAAGGGATTTTTCATCCAAAAATGAATGAATTTCTTCTGCAGTACACAAATTAAGATTTTTAGAAGAATCTTTTCGCTCTGTATGCCAAATTTTTGCCAGACAATCCTCTCTCTCTCTCTCTCTCTCTCTCTCTCTCTCTCTCTCTCTCTCTCTCTCTCTCTCTCTCCTCAGCAAAAAAGGAAACGTTCTCTCACTTTCAACTGCTTATCAGCAAACTTAAAATGTGTAAATATTTGTTTGAACATAAAGATAGATTCAACAACTAATAAATAAACTGAACAAGTTTCAGAGACATGTGACTAACAGAAATGGAATAATGCGTCCCTGAACAAAGATGGGGTCAAAATCAAAAGTAACAGTCAGTATCTGGTGTGGCCACCAGCTGCATTAAGTACTGCAGTGCATCTCCTCCTCATGGACTGCACCAGATTTGCCAGTTCTTGCTGAGAGATGTTACCCCACTCTTCCACTAAGGCACTTGCAAGTTCCCGGACAATTCTGGGGGGAATGGCACTAGCCCTCTCCCTCCGATCCAACAGGTCCCAGACATGCTCAATGGGATTGAAATTAAGGCTCTTCGCTGGCCATGGCAGAACACTGACATTCCTGTCTTCCAGGATGTCACACACAGAATGAGCAGTATGGCTGGTGGCATTGTCATGCAGGAGGGTCATGTCAGGATGTGCCTGCAGGAAGGGTACCACATGAGGGAGGAGGATGTCTTTCCTGTAACGCACAGTGTTGAGATTGCCTGCAATGACAACAAGCTCAGTCCGATGATGCTGTGACACACCACTCAAGACCGTGATGGACCATCCACCTCCAAATCGATTCCACTCCAGAGTACAGACCTTGGTGTAACAATCATTCCTTCGACGATAAACGCAAGTCTAACCATCAACCCTAGTGAGACAAAATCATGACTCGTCAGTGAAGAGCACTTTTTGCCAGTCCTGTCTGGTCCCTGTGAAGGAGGGTTTGTGTCCATAGGCGACATTGTTAAAGGTGATGTCTGGAAAGGACCTGCCTTACTACAGGCCTACAAGCCCTCAGTCCAGCCTCTCTCAGCCTATGGAGGACAGCCTGAGCACTGATGTAGGGATTGTGTGTTCCTGGGGTAACTCGAGCAGTTGTTGTTGCCATTCTGTACCTGTCCCACAGGTGTGATATTCGGATGTACAGGTGTTGTTACAGGTGGTCTGCCACTGCGAAGATGATCAGTTGTCCTTCCTGTCTCCCTGTAGCGCTGTCTTAAGCTACGTTCGCACTGCCAGCTACTTTGTTGCTGCATGTTGCCAGTGGCTGGCGGTTAGGTTGCTAGTGGTGTGTATGGAGAGTCTAAACAGCACTGTTTCTTTACAAATATTTTTATTAAACTATTAGGATCACGTGAGCTATACCATCTTCTCTCATATTGGCTCTCGAAAATCGTTTGCATAAATTAAACTTTTCTCAACTTTGTCACGTCGCTGGACATGCCCACATCTGGTCACCAATGGTCGCTTGTGTTTCCGGAAGTCGTCAGCTCTCATTGAAAATGAATGAGATGAGGTCGCTTTGTCGCTGCATGTTGCTGGCATTGGGAACGCAGCTTTAGGCATCTCACAGTATGGACATTGCAATTATTGCCCTGGCCACATCTGCAGCCCTCATGCCTCCATGCAGCATCAGTAGAAAGGTCTCTTTAGTGTCCTAAGTTTTTATAACTATGACCTTAATTGCCTACCGTCTGTAAGCTGTTAGTGTCTTAATGACCGTTTCACAGGTGCATGTTCATTAGGGTTGCCACCTTCAATACAGAAAAATAAGGGAGGCTTGGGGGGGGACCTCGGGGCCACGATGACCACAGGTCCAATGACGTGCCAGTGGTGGTAAATCGCAACTTAAAACATGTTTTCATAAAAATATTAAGACTGATACATGGGCATTATAAAAAGATATCTGCTCATCCAAACAGTGAAACCACATAATAAATAACCGATCTACAAACATTTCTAAATTCATGTAAAACACAATTTTTTTGTTATTATTGCTAAGTTAATCTATTTTATATAGTCTATTGTTAATTCTACAGTAGCCTATTGAAGAATGCAATCATTTAAATTAGTTAAGTTGTTTATTTGCTTCACATAGGCACTATATTTTTATTATTAAATATATGTCTCTTATCTGTTATTAAAATAATGCTTATGTGTATGACTGTACGCCTTAACCGTAATAAACAAATGGGTAACACTTTACAATAAGGTTCATTAGTTAACTACATTAATTAACATTAACTAATAATGAACTGCACTTATACAGCAATTGTTCATCTTTGTTCATGTTAATTTCCACATTTAATAATACTTTATTAAAATCTTGTTAATATTAGTTAATGCACTGTGAACTAACATGAACAGCTTTATTTCTATTAACTAACATTAACAAAGTATCTGAAGCAGCCTCCGCCATTCTTTCAAATGGACACTCTGCCAAGAGACCCGCCCTCCTCTGACTCTGATTGGCCGTGAACCTGAAACAAACCAATCAATCCAACGATGGCAGCGAGTATTACCCAATCAGGGGCAGCCGGTGGGATGATTTGCATGAGATGCTACATTGAAGACAACTCCGAAAATACGGGACGCTATTTTATTCTCAAATACGGGACGATTCCGTATTTTAAGGGACGGGTGGCAACCCTAAATTTGTTTATGGTTCATTGAACAAGCATGGAAAACATTGTTTAAACCCTTCAGAATACAGATCTGTATAGTTATTTACAAATTATCTTTAAAATACAGTGTGCTGAAAAGGGATGTATCTTTTTTGCTGAGTAAGAGTAGTGCATATGTGTTAAGAGTTCATGTATGAGTGTCTCTTACATGTATTTTGTATTTTATTTTTTGACATTACATATGTTAGTTAGCAGGTGGTGGCAAAAGATAATTTTTGTGTGTAATATGAGCAGTTGGTGACGTGAAGTGAATCCGTCAGTCATTGTTTACATACAACAACACTCCATGATTGCTCATATTACTTTTACATGACTACAGCTAGAAAATAGCTTTAAATGGCTTTAAAATGAACAACATCAGTATTACTGCTCATCACAGCTGAGAGGCACAACTGACAGATTAATTACACAACTCAAGGCGCTTACCAGGGGCGAAAATGTCATCAAAATGTTGGGGGGGGGGACAATAAACATAAAAATTCTCAAGAGCAATTTTTGAAGGGGACACCAAGGTTTTTTTTTTTGTTGTTGCCCCTTTTGCATTTGTATTATTTTATTTCTTAAACAATTATTTTAAGAATATATCATTATATTATTTACAATACACATTATTTTAATGATATTTTAGGGGGTATATGTTTACTGGCTCATGATTTTTTTCAAGGTGTGATAATAATTATCTCTCACACACTTTACGCTAGGTGATGCAGAGTGACTGCTGAGGAAAAATGCGTTTCGTTCTCCTTCAGTACCTTGTGGATACCCGTAGCTTCACTTCCGGAAGACGTTGGGAAAGATGGCGGACGAGTCAAACAAGTCCCAAACGGAGATAACTTTGAATCCTGTATCAAGACATGAGGTATGAGTATAATGGTTTGACCCTATTTAGACTACGATAAGTTACTTTATACCGCATGGAGTTTTTTTTTAAAGCTGGCTATTGATGTTTTTCTGTGGTTTTAGTGGTCTCGGGCCTGAACACATGTAGCAGATTTCGCTTCTTTAGTGTGTTTGAGAGCGGTTATGTCAAAAAAAAAAAAAAATGAAATAAAACAACAAAAAAACCCTCACATGAACACAGAAACTCGTTCCCAAGTAATTTGAGAATCTCTGTGTTTTCTCTTTGGTTTAATTAAGTACCCCAGTGATGTTATTTGACAGACCGTTGCACAAACAAAAACAGCATCATATCAGGTCATTAAAATGCGAATTAATTAAATCGAAATAATATAAGATTTAAACACGTAGATATAGACGCTTTCTGTCTATTTTTTAGACATATTTTTTATTTTTTTAACAAATGTATAGGCTGATATTGTATTTATTACGAAGGCAGAAGTACTTTATTTGTAATGGTAATATTTTAATACATTTCGGACTACCAGATTAGACACCAGTGTTTTGTTGAAATAGTTAGGCTTCTGGGCTATTTAAATCTCTGTTGGAGATGCAAAGTACATTTATTCTTGGTAATGTGCACTTTTTAAATCTTTATATGTAGTTATGCTATCTGTACATTACTGCAAGTTTCTGTTCCTTTCCGCTGCAGCCAAACTTTCCCCTTTATAGCCTTATTTTGTGATTTCAATATTTTCACTGGCATCCAAAAGTTTGGAATAATTTTTTTATCAAACCTAGACTCCAACGTCTTATCCTTGAGTAAGCATACTAAATTGCTAATTTGGTCTAACATGGTCTTATTAGGTAAAAAAAAAATGGGCGGGGGACGACGACGCTTTCTCTAGAAACTCATCAGTCAATCATTGTTTTGAGGAATGGAGGCAGTACAATGCTTGACATTGCCAAAAAACTGAAGATTTCATACAAAGGTGTACACTACAGTCTTCAAAGACAAAGGACAACTGGCTCTAACAAGGACAGAAAGAGATGTGGAAGGCCAGATACAACAAAACAAGAGTATAAGCACTCAGCTGACAGCTTCATTGAATTCTACCCTCTCAACACCAGTTTCATGTACAACAGTTAATAGAAGACTCAGCGGTGCAGGCCTTATGGAAAAATTCCACTTTTGAAACCGAAAAAGAAAAGGTTAGAGTGAGCAAAGAAACACAGACATTGGACAACGGATAATTGGAAATGAGTGTTATGGATTTTAACCCCTAGACTGTAAGGTGCGTGAGAAGTGCCCGACAAGATAGCCACATCTATGGCAAGTGCTACAAGAATCGTGGGGTAAAATGTCACCTGAGTATCTGGACAAACTGACAGCTAGAATGGCAAGGATCTGTAAAGCTGTCATTGCTGCACGTGGAGGATTTTTTGTTGAGATCTCTTTGAAGTAGTTTTAAGAAGTTCTGAACATATTGTCAAATTTTAATAGTAATTTGTCATTTATTAAATTTGTCATGTTATTAATGTCCAGATGGACACCAGAAAAGCGGGTTATTGTGAGAATGTGGCTTACTGTGAGAAAGCTGGGTTCCTGTTTAAATGTACTGAATAAGCGGTGTACACTCTACTCTCGTATATATGCAGCTCGTCAGAAAGCAACGTCCCAGTTAGGGTTGTGCCTAGGGTTGTGATGGCTGACCAACATCATGATGTAGAGCCACCATCGTGATGCCATGCCCCCTTTTGCGAGTCTTGCTAGTGTGACTCACTAATCCTAGTCTCTTCTATAGTTAACCTAAAAACTTTGCAGGGATTGCTCTGTAAATTAAATTGAGAATATAACTAATGCATATATGCTATTTTAAATACTGTAGTATATGCCAGAGACGTGACGTGTTAGTCTGTGAAAATACCGTGTCAGGCAGGCTACACAAATATTGATCTTGACATTGTTAGCTTCTTGTCTTTTTTTACATGTCTTACACTGTACATTTAGATTAAAATATTTTATGTTGTAGGCTACAAGAAAATAGCCTTTATTAATGAATTATTAGTAGTTGTAGTGTCTCAGAAAATCTTGCTCATTGTCACATAGCTCTTGGATACACTGAAGCGGCAGTTTAAGATAAACCCAGACCAGCGAACGTCAAATAACTTTTGTCTGGTTAATACTTTTAAAGAAAAATTTCCTTGGCCATAAATCCATAATGTCAAATCAAATGAAAGAAACAAGGTGAATATGAATAACACACATTTATTAAAACATAGAAGAACAACAAATAAAGAACAAGAAAACGGGTACAACACTCAGACCGAAACTCGGCATTAACATTTCACTTATTTTCACAAATTTTTGAAAATTTTTGAAAATTTTCACTTTTTGAAAATTATATGAAATTATATAATCCCCCCGCCCCACCCCACCAACGATATCATCGTCCATCGCGATGTTTTACTGTCAATATCAGTACTGTCAACTGCCAATTTAGGGGACATCGCCCAACCCTAGTCCCAATAGCAACGTAATCCCCGCAACGCTTCTGTAAACAACAAACATGGCATCCGAGAAAGACTATGCTAGCTGAGGTAAGGGACATCCCATCATTTAAACTGGTGTGTATAAATGAGTATAGTTTACTGAGCACGTGGGTATGCTTGTTTTTCTCAACAAAAACATGACACAACATAAACATAACCACTATTATATGCAGAGTAAATGGTCTGCACTTATAAAGCAACTTTTTAACCTTAATGGTATTCAAAGCACTTTACACTGTGACTCATTCACCCATTCACACACACATTCATACACCAATGGCGGCAGAGCTGCCATGCAAGGCAATCACCAACCCTGCGATTAGCGGCTGACTCGCTCTACCAACTGAGCCACAGCCGCCCCCATGTGTTTATACTCGTCCTGTACGTTAACTGCGTCAGCCTACTTCATTCGTGGTTTCTTTTTCTTCGCTTTGCGTGAGCTTAAATGCCTTCATTCTATTCCCTTTTGGGGTTTTTTCACACATTGCTTGTTTAAATATATATATATATATAAAAACACATGATATAAGCTTGTTTTGATTATTATTAGAAGCTTGTTTTTTTTAATGGTGATGCAACCTTTATGACACAATTTTTTTACAACGTCTCTTTCTCATTAATTACCTTCATTTAAATAATAGAATATTCGAGTATTCGTTTTTATGAGCTTAAATATTTGAATACCAAATTATTGATGAATGCCCATCCCTAGTTCTCCCCAAATCTAAATATTTACCATCTCCAATGACTACATTTGCCATCACGCAAACATCCGTCCATGACACCAGATGGAAAATTACTAATAGCCTACAGATTAAGAACTAAAGACAATTATTAATGTAAAGACAATAATAATCCAAATAAATAAGCCTAATAAATTCCCTTGTGTACCCAAAATAATGCTAACAAATGTGTCCTTATCGAATTTGTGTTTGTGTTGCGTTTTAGTAATACAGTTAATGCTGCCTAAAGAAAATAAAACTCATTTTAGGTTCAAGGTGACTATAACTTGTATTACTTTATGATTTATTCACTTTCGTCTTTGTTTCTTTAATACAAAGATATACATTACCAGAGATATATATGCAGAGTTGCATTCACAATGCACGCTAACCACGTGGAAATAAAGTGAAAGTCACATCACCTCCTGGGATGATCGGAGATTATTTGCAGCATTCTCATAGACGACAGTATACTTGCAAACAGTTTTCAGATGAATGAAACTGAAAAAAGAGTGAAAACTCTTTACATGCGCTTGTTCCACGAGATCCTTAACCTGTTCCAGCTCGCGCTGCATGCCTCTGAGCAAATAGTGAATCAGACACGAGCAGTAGCTATGTTTCCATTTAAGTTGTGAATTTGATTTAAACCAGAATATCTTAAAAACAATGTGTGGATAAAGCCGGGTGACTGATACTTGTTTCACACCCTAGTCACTGTTTAATATATTTAGCAGCCTCCCAGATCCATGGTTTTGCCATTCCCCGATATTGTTGATAATGTCTATTCAGAATCAGGATTTTTGTAAGACATCAACGATATCCGATTGCAATGTCCTATCGCCCAGCCCTAGTCTGAACAGGACAAAAACACCAAAAAATCAGATTTTTTTCAAGTCTGATCCAAAATTATTTTCGTCATTCGTTGTGCGCAACGGGTTGTCTTGTCAGGTGTTGCGATGAGACATGTACTGTATTCCAAACGGCATAAACAATGCCTTCACAGGACATTTCGAAGGGAAAACAATAATGATGGCCACAATGTAGGATCGTTACAAGAGAATTTTCATTTGAAAAAAAGTGACTTCAGAATAACTTTTTTTATAAAAACTTTCAGCCCTCCGACAGTCGAAGATGAATTCTCTGAGGGGAACAGATGATTGCTTGTAAATGGAACGCACCCATATGTCATATACAGTATATATTACAAGGGAGCAAAATCAGTGCAAACCTCTTTTAAAATAATACAGACATTGGCTTTACTCACCTAAAGAGATGCGCTATAGTGCGTAACACGCCGGCTGCGAGCCACCACAGCGCGATGAGGTATTGAATGTCTCTCACTAGTACGAGGCGCTTGAGCATTTTAAGCACTTCAATACAGGACGGGGGTCTGCTTCAAAAGTCTCGCTGTCTGACCCTTTCATGCTTCAATGTGGGACACGATGTCTTCAATTTGGGACGTGATAAAATACAGGAAAATAGGTGTCCTATATGGAATAAAATGCAAGATGTCTGGCAAAAACAGGAGAGTTGTAAATCAAGGCAGCAATACACATTGCAGATGCCACCTCTCCTATATTTTTAAACTGTTATCTGTGAAGAATGTATATGTAATATTTGGATGCTCTCATGAGGTATCATCCATTGATAAACACTCATGCATGGTGAACACTAGATCAAATCAATACTTTTGTTTTTGTTTTTTGCTGGGCTGATTTGTTTCCTTTTTTAGGTTCATGTAAAGTGCTGATATGGCACTCCCTCTTTTTTTTTTTTTTTTTTTGGAGGTTGGCCAGGCGCTGTGTTTCTGAATGATTTACTCCTTGAGCATTCAGCATTCTCAGTTTATATACTGTAACTCTGAAATAAATCAGTCGCCTACTTGGTGTGGGATTAGGCTCAGTGGGGACTAATAATGTTTTGTGGACATTGGTATTTTATGCCGAGGTAGGCAACCTCATGGCTGTTTTTTTTTTTTTGTTGGCTTCTTAGTCCCCCTTCATCACCGAAACAGCAGGGATAGTCTTACATTACCAGCACTGTGTGCTTCCTGTCTGTCCTTCTGAAACAGCAAATTTTATTATGATTGAAATAAAGGCATTGACATCTGTGAGTGGCATGTCCAGTGAAATCAGATTGAGAGAACGCTGCTTTACTGCTGTAGGGAGAGAATCAGGCCGTTGCTGCATGCTCCACATGCAATTTTCCTGATAGCCGTTCCGCAGTTGCTATTTAAACATTTCTTTTGTTATTGAAATTTGCCTCCTGATTGCAAAGTGCTGTCTAAAGGCCAAAGTGCCCATATGTCTTGCACACAGTGAGTGTGGTGCAAATTTGTCATCAGCAATGTACGAGCGGAATATCCATGCAGCCTAGATTTTCTAGGCACTCAGGCAGTCTGTGTCTTTAGCGCATACACCAATGATTGCTAAAAGAGTGTCACTAACCAAATAATACTTTAGCCTTTACTGTCTTGTTTAGCAATACCTCATCTTGTAACATAGGCCTTTTTTCCTGGGTATTAACATTCATCATGGGGTCGGGCGATATATTCACGTAATATTTTTATTATTTTAGTTCTCTTTTTTTCTATGTTTCCTAAAGTCTAAGCCTATGTTATTAGATTAGTTTTATGAACCTTCCTTTTGTATAAAAACTTTGGATTTGGTTCATTTCCAGGAATCAGTTCAAAATGCAAATGTGTTTCAAACTGTAACAGACCAAAATTTTATAAAATATTCAAACATTTAGAAAAAAAATATTAACATTTCCTTAATTTAAACATGCATCAAACTTATAAAAGATATAAAATATAAATAAAAGCTGTAGTACATACAAAATATTGTACAACTGTCCTTGTTTTGAAAACCTAAGCTTCTGAAATAATGGCATATAATAAGATAAGGAAGTATTAGCTTAGCTAGCTACACTTTAGAATTTTTCAACTGTATTCTGAATTTTTCATGCTATAGAGACTGTTAATAATTTCCTGTGTTTTGCCAGTTTATGATATTGCATTGTTTGTAGCAGGTTTTTTATTTTATATTTTACGTAAATGTTATCCGCAAGTTACGTATACTATGACTAGCGTGTAATTTAATTCAAATTAATCTGTTTAATAAGTTTTTGCCCTCATCCTGATTTCTTCTGTTTCTGTGTATATCTCATTCTAAATTGTTATAAAAATTCTAACAAAATCTAACATAAAACAAAGGCAATCTTGGTAAACACAAAATACAGTTTTTAAATGATAATGTTATATATTGAAGCAAAAAAACTGGGCCTGTGTGAAAGTATTTTTCCACTTAGTTACTAAATCCACAAATCTATGAAACTGCATTCATAATGGGGTTCAGCTGGAATAGTCACACCTAGGCCTGATTACTACTAAGCACTGTTCAATCAAATCAACACCTAAATATAACTTTTTCAGCAACAAGAAGAAATTGCAGAAATGATAAGGAAAAAGGTGATTGAATACATCAGTCTGAGACGGGTTACAAAGCTATTTCAAAGGCTCTGTGGCTCCCAAGAACTACAGTGAGAGCCTTAATCTCCAAATGGAGAAAATTTGGCACAGTAGTGAATCTTCCCAGGAGTGGCCGATCTTCCAAAATTCCTCCAAGAGCACAGCGACAATCCAATTAGGAAGTCACAAAAAAGCCAAGGAACTGCAGGCCTCTCTTGCATAAATAAAGGTCTGTTCCATCAGAAAGACACTGACCAAAATGGCATCCATGGAAGAGTGGAGATGCGAAAAACCACTGCTATCCCATTTTGACTTTTGAGTTGAAAGTGGAACTGTTTGTAAGTCAGGGGTCACGTTACATCTGCTGTAAATCAAACACAGAATTCCACAAAAAGGACATCATACCTACGGTCAAGCATGGTGATGTTAGTGTGATCGTGTGGGGTTGCTTTGCTGCTTTAGGGCCAGGGCGAATTGCAACAATTGAGGGAAACATGAATTCTGCTCTCTACTAGAAAATCTTAAAGGAGAATGTCCGGTCATCAGTCCGTGAGTTGAAAATCAAATGCAACTGAATTATGCAGCAAGACAATGATTAAAAGCATAGGAGTAAGTCCACCTCTGAATGGCTTAAAAGAAGCTAAATTAAAGTTTTGGAATGGCTAGTCAAAGTCCTGACTTTAAGATGCTGTGGCAGGAACTTAAATGGGTAGTTCATGCTCAAACACTCCAATGTGGCTGAACTAAAGCAATTCTACAAAGAAGAGTGGGCCAAAATTCCACCACAGCGTTGTGAAAGACTGATCTGTAATTATCGGAAGCATTTGGTTGCAGTTGTTGCTGCTAAAGGTGGCGCAACCAGCTATTACGTTTAAGGGGCAGTTCGTTTTTCACATGATTTATAAAGGTGTTGGATAACTTTTTTTTGCTTCAACAAAAAATATATACACTACCGGTCAAAAGTTTTGAAACACTTGACTGAAATGTTTCTCATGATCTTAAAAACTCTTTTGATCTGAAGTAGTATACTTGAATGTTAATTATTCCATAGTTGTGATGACTTTACTATTATTCTAATATGTGAAGAAGAAAAAAATATATAATAAAGAATAAGTGTGTCAAATATTTTGACAGGTAGTGTATGTTTGAAAAATGTTTAGTATGAAAATACACAAAAAACAGAAGAAATCAGGAAATTATTTTTCACGGCACTGTATGTTGTGAATATAGTGGTTAATCTCATGTATAAATTGGATGCATTGTAATGAGATAATTAACCTGTTTTAAAGCGGTTCACTTGGCCAGTGTTCAGTGCGTTAAGCTCACAAAGCTCAAGAGGGGAAATCCCCAACACACTGGATTATTGGATTAGATCAGTGGTTCCCAACACTGCACATTTTGTATATCGCCCTTTTCTGACACACCCAATTCAGGTCTTGGAGTCTCCACTAAAGACCTGATTAGTTGAATCAGTTGTTTGATTAGGGAGATATCCAAAATGTGTTGTGTTGGGGGGCCTCGAGGAACAGGGTTAGGAACCACTACCTAATATCTTCTTTCGCTGTATGTACCGTCTGTTCATATTTTGCACTGTTAAAATCTTGCAGTATTATTTTTTCTCATATTTTCTTCAACAATATGCTTTAATAAAATCATTTAATTATCATCATGATGCATCTTTATGTTGTTTCCTTGATTGATGATGAAATAAAAAAAACCTTTGCCAACAATTTTTTCATCATTGATTTCGTTGACAGATTAACAAATTAGAGACCCTCCCCTCGAAATCCGATTACAGGACCAGCCGATGTGGTCATAGAAGCATTTGAAATGCATGTTAATATGAAGTATTAATAATAATCTATCTTGACTGACCACTTATATATAATGTTAATATTTTATAAAAAAACATTTTTTCTAGAAATTCATTCCTCTGTCTTGGCCTTCTTTTCTAGGACACTGCTTTCACAGCACACAGATATACACTGAGAACTACTGTTCTATATGTTCCTACTCTCAATGTACCCTCTCTGTGTTTTAGCCTCCCAGTCCAGGAAGGATGGAGCTGTGGGTGAGGAGGGCCAGCACGAGTTCATCTGAGGATGGAGGTAGTGATTATGACCGTAGGACTTGTATCTGTAACTTTATGTTTAACTCATGTTCAACAGCAACTTTAGCGAGCATTGTGAACGTAAACAAATGTAACTGACTATATTAGAGTTAAATTTATTGTGTAACTTAAAATTATTTTAATGTTTATTTTGTAACCCTGTGAATGTGTGATTTGTTTCATTGAGAAACAACTACAACAACTCACTTCAGTTTCAGTGAGGGAAATATCAGGGATGAATGGAAGTCATGGAAATTTCTATAGTGAATATACATTTTTCTTGATATGCTATGCTCTGAATTATTGGCTAGATATTGGTCTTATGGAGAGAAACTTGATTTTTGTTATTTGTTTTAGTCAGTTGAGTTCTGTTCAGTCAGTCGGTAAAAACAGTTCACTAATCGGCCATTGGCAAATCAATCAGAATCTTTCAGAATTGCTTTATCCAGTAATCAACTTATGATACTAATGAAAAAAGTTGTGGAATTTTATTAGTCAAAAAGTATGGGAACCCTGTCTTTTATTAGACAATTTAGTGTAGGAGAACCCCAGTAAATCGCACATTTAATGGGTGAACATTTGTATGTTAAATTGTAATGCTGCTGGCCACATCAAAATATAATCTACGGTTTAACTCCAGTAAAACATACTACTTGAATCTAATGAGGAAAAAATGTACCTTACTGAATTGGCATATAAGCTCTTTTGTTTCCTCACAGCTGAGACCTACTTAAACATTTCCTAAGTCAGCACAAGGGCGACTAGTGTGTCACAGCAATGCTTCATTGTTGATGCACCTGTTAGAGATGAACACTTGTGTAGCTTGCAAATTTCTGTTGCCGTGAAAATGACCTCACACAATGGATACAATTATTTTCCCCCTCGCTGTACAGTGGAGATTAGTTATGACTGCTTTTAATTAAAGTAAACCTGGAAGAGAATTAGGATTTTCAAGTCATTGTTACCCTCTTGACTTTTCAATGGGTTTTAAGAACCGCAATTTTTGAGTAAAATAAGGTCTGTATTTAACTTGAGTTGAAGAGACTTTCATTTTTGTTCATCCTGGTTGGCCTACAAAATGATGATATTCTTTAATTATTCTATTCAATATTCTTGCAATCTTTGGACAGGAGTGTCCCCTTAGTGGCCTATGATATTTAGTACTTTATATCCCACAATTTTGCATTGGCCTTGAAAGCAGTACTGCTGTTAAATGTGTTTAAACTGATTGCTGATGTTTAGCAGTCTGTTAAAGGCAGTTTTTCATACTTAGTAGCATTTGCCCTAGGTGACTCCTTAATCAGCCTTGTGCAACAATGGCAGATCAATAATGAGTGTTTTCCAACGGAGGCCCCTGTATTTAGCGGTTCATCTGCGTCTGGCCTCAAAGTAGTGGTGCGGACACAAAGGCTCAGCAATATCTTCCTGTTTATGTGATCTATTGCTCCCTGCTCTCTGGAGCTCATCACCTACAGTCTCACATCGGTAGCGCTCATAGTCTGTGTTATCATCCATAAAATGCTTTGAATCATCCCTTTTGTCCTGCTGAAGGTAGCGTCTCTAGCCTTCACATGAGTCTGATTTGTATAATTTGCTCTATGAAACCCAGAGGAACAATGGTGTCAAGTGTGCAGCCTGTGTATCAGTGTTAAGAAAGGAAGCACAGATCACGTTTTATGTCAAAGTGAAGGACAATTACCTCTTTAATGATCCAACATAATATTGCAGGGATCATGGTTTTTCCTGGGTCAAAAATGGTCTTCTTTGGTGGCAGACGTACACGGTGATCACGTGACATTGTTTCTTTGCAATTAATATGAATATATTTAATTGCATTTCATGTTTGCAATGAATATGATTTATTTTTGAGCATCTAGAAATTTGTGAATTCAACAGTTTTTGTACTTCAAGGTGCTGTGGCATATCAATCTAGCTTAACACTTTATTTCTATAGGCCTAGATATAATATTCATAAGTAAAACACTTACTGATTAGGACTGCACTTCTATGGAGGAAATGTTTGTTTCCTACTCCATAGCAGATATTGTTTTCCTTTTATCAGACTCTTAATGATTTGGGAATAATTTTGATTCTAGGAACATTTGAATCCAAGCCAGGCCAGTTTGGTTCCTAATCTCAGACATCATCTGGAAATATATTACAATATTACAGATGACTTTGTTAAAAATGTTATTCTACATGGCACTTGCCCTTATGTTTACCATTGTTCTTTCATTTTTTAACAGTTGCATTTGTAATGCCATAATCACGAGAAAAACCATGTCTGGCTCCTCATTACAGTTGTTAGGTAGTTAGTCTTTCTTAAAAATAAAGTTTATTTGTTATGAAAAAATAAAAGCATTTGTTGTAATGAATACGTTAGTTTGCTGTGATAAATGTTAGTGTTGATGTGTAGGGTGAAAAGTCTTGTAACTGATGCTGGTGTAGGTTTTTTCCCTTGTAAGTTCTGTTCAGAATTACTCTACTTTTACTCTCCTTTGAAGCTTGGCCAGTGTTATTTTTAAACCCTCTTTCCATCCATCCCTTGGAGTCTAATAGCCCTTTTCCACCAACATGGTTTGAGGCAGGCTCCTGGCCTGGTGTGAAATTTTTAACTGTTCCACACATTTCCAACACAGAGAAGGCAGTTCCAGGGTGGAAATGCTGGTTCTTCACCAACAGCTTGCTGGTCTCTATACAGGAACTGATTACATCAGAGGGCAGGATAATGTTTAGTCTAGGGATGTGCACGAGTAGTCGAATACTTGAGTATTCGTTTTGCAATAAGTATTTTAAAAGTAAAAATGCTATTCGAATTTCGCAAAATTTTGCTTTGCTGGGCATATATACAGTGAGATGCGTGGGTGGCGCTGTTGACTTTGGACAAGTTTTTCACAATTGATGAGCAAACTGTCTGTGCGTTTACATGGACACCAAAAAGCAGGTTATTGCCAGAATGTGGCTTACTGCGAGAAAGCTGGGCTCCCGTATAAATGTACTGTATACACAGTGTACTCTTTACTCCCGTATATGTGCAACTTGCCAATAGCCAACGCCAACGCATCCCAATAGCAACGTAATCCTCA
This sequence comes from Xyrauchen texanus, assembly GCF_025860055.1. Lineage (NCBI taxonomy): Eukaryota > Metazoa > Chordata > Actinopteri > Cypriniformes > Catostomidae > Xyrauchen > Xyrauchen texanus. The sequence continues at coordinate 38,003,069 of NC_068293.1, read as the reverse complement.
CAATGCTTCTGTAAACAACAAACGTGGCATCCAAGAAAGACATTGCTAGCGGAGTGATATTCCATTGTATGTAATTAGAGTCTTGTTTTTTTTAATGGTGATGCAACCTTTATGACTAAAACAATTATTTTACAATTTCTCATTAATCACCTTCATTTAAATAATAGAATATTCAAGTATTATTTTATTTTTTTTTAGCTTAAAAATTTGAATACCAAATTATTGGTGAATGCCCATCCCTAGTTTCGTTACCAGGTAAAGTTTTCCAAACAACAACAGCAGCAAGGAGTACTTCATTCTATAACAATTGTAAAAAAAACAAAAAAAAAACATGTCAGACATCAAAAGCTTTCAGGAAATGCAGACAAAACAAGCACTTAACTTGCGATGATGTCTTCTACGGAGATCCGATATTAAACTAGAGAGTTCATAATCGCAAAGGGGGAAAAAAAAGTCTAAAGAGAGGAAAAAGAAACTGCAACAGATGTTATTTTCTCTATGAAATAAAATCAGAAGATCAAAAGAGTAAAGGCAAATTAGAGTGTAAAGAATATCTATCATCGAACTCTGCGTAAAACTACCTAATCTGGGCATCCCTAAGAGCGACATACCAAATATTCAACAAACACACTACTACAACAAAAGATGCACGCCAGCTTCGATTTGATGATTGACCGAATCGCTGCTCTCTGTTAGGTAAACCGGCTAATTTCTCAACCAAGACATAAACGTTAACCAAATATAACCATCTGCTACACCAATGATAATAATGATTCCACTGTTAATGTTTATAGTACTTAGAAATTTAAGCCACATTAAAAAGTTTGTACAAAATTATGTAATCACGTTACCTGTCATCTTGATTGTAGATGTCATCTCTGACAATCTTGCCAATCAATGTAGTAATGGTGGATTGCAGTTCTCTAAAACAGGAGGAAAAGATGTACACAAACACTGTGACTCACCATGTCTGTTTGTGGGCTGGTGTGGTAGTCATGCAAAACTACCACATAGCCACACAAGCCGTTATGTCTCCGTTCGATTTTCAAATCATTGGAAAAGCACAGCTGATTTGCGATAGGCTCCAGATTGCCTTGGCCATGCACCTGCTTAGCACAGGCTCCGGCACAAGAACCATTGCCATTTCAGTGGAGATATTCGACATTAAGAGTGAGACTGCCACCAAGATTGAGCTCCATATCGGGAAATGATACCAGCTGCCTCGAAGACACTTCTCACAGTGACTGCTGCGATTATGCATTTCAAGATCATTTAGCAATAATCATCCTTTCATTCATTTTTAAATCACTACCCTGAAATTCATGCTGTTTCATGTTGTGATATATCATTATTGTAAATGTCTTTTAAGAAAGGATGAAAATTGCACAGATAAAGGCTTCAGTATGTCAGATTGATCTGTTTTTTGTTCCCTTTATTAAGTAGGACTTAAGCTTGCCAAAATGCTCTGCTTTTTATAATTATTTCATGGGATTGTTTATGCTCCCCACCACAAATTCAGTGTCTTGTTTTTGAGTGTTGGCTTGTGGTGATTTGAATATTACTTCAGGTTTTAGAGAAGAATGCAATCGGTCATTCTCCTGAGAAAGATTTAAATTACAGTTATGTAAACCGGCATTTGACTCTTTCTCCCAATCTCCATCAGAGTATTCACATTTAGTCCCTTCTATCCACTACTCCTTTTTATTCCTTACTGATTTATTTTGATTGAATAAATGCATGAACATCCATATTTTCATGTTCTGTTTTTCAGAGGGCCTACGTAACACTGAAGCAGGTAGACACGAAGGTCGTCCTGTTTCAGACCAGCCTGAAGGAGCTGGTTCCAGAGATGGCGGTGCACGAGCAGGCAGCCCAATCAAGAGGACATCATCCAAATCGAGCTGCTCTGACACGGACAGTAGTGAAGACAACAGTGTTGATGGTGTTGTGCGCAAGATTAGGAGTAGTGTCGCACATATCAGGGTGAGACCCAGTCAGATAGCATTTTCCATCCACACTTGAACTATCGAATTTTGTGTTTATTTCCGGCTGAGAGTGGTTGCTGATGAAAACATTTAGATTAGTGTGACGTATTGTTGGTTCTTTGGTAAAAGAAGCTCAATTTGTCACTTGACTAGACCAGAAGAGTCCACCCTGGTGACTGAAAGATTTTTTAGCACGTTTGATGTGCTTTCCCAGTTGCTGGAACCATTAACTCAGCAGGGAGTCCAATTGATCAAGGGATTAAAGACCTTCTCTTGGCAGATGCTAATCCTTATAAAGAGATGCTAATTAAGAAATGGAAAAACAGCAGCTCACACATAGGGAACATTGAAACGGCAGCAATGTTATTAAATACTCAGAAGTCATGAGTTTTAGTAAACAGTAACACTTGAAAACGAAACCTTATGAACACTTTGTTAAACACAATATTCACTAAGTAATGATTAAAGTATGATAACCAAAATACTGGAAGCTTCAACAGCACTAACAGAAAGCATATCTAAGCTTTTATAGCAAGTAAACATCTTTGCCAAACAGGTAACAGTTAAGAATCATTTTAGACTGCTGTCTTGACGCTGCAGAAACTTGCTGGAGCTTCCCTAGCAGCAAACACGGAACTTAGTTAGCCCATCCTTGTTTTCTATACTTACGGACATGGCGTAAACCCGCAAGGACAAATTATGTACAGTGGATATTAAAGTCTACGCACCCCTGTTAAAATGCCAGGTTCTTGTGATGTAAAAGAATGAGACAAAGATAAATCATGTCAGAACTTTTTCCACCTTTTAATGTGACCTATAACGTGAACAATTCAATTGAAAAACAAACTGAAATCTTTGAGGGGGAAAAATAAAAAAACTCACAATAACCTTGTTGCATAACCCTTAAACGAATACTTTGTTGAAGCACCTTTTGATTTTATTACAGCACTCAGTCTATTTGGGTAGGAGTCTATTAGCATGGCACATCTTGACGTGGCAATATTTGCCCACTCTTCTTTGCAAAAGCGCTCCAAATCTGCCAAATTGCGAGGACATCTCCTGTGCACAACCCTCTTCAGATCACCCCACAGATGTTCAATTGGATTCAGGTCTGGGCTCTGGCTGGGCCATTCCAAAACGTTAATCATCTTCTGGTGAAGCCACGCTTTTGTGAAGTGTCTTGCTGAAAGGTGAACTTCCTCTTCATCTTTCTAACGGACGCCTGAAGGTTTTGTACCAAAATTGCCTGGTATTTGGAACTGTTCATAATTCCCTGCACCCTGACTACAGCTCCAGCTGAAGAAAAACACCCCCAAAGCATGATGCTGCAACCACCATGCTTCACTGTGGGTATGGTGTTCTTTGGGTGATGTGCAGTGTTGTTTTTGCACCAAACATACCTTTTGGAATTATGGACAAAAAGTTTAACCTTGGATTCATCAGACCATAATACTTTTTCCCACGTGCTTTTGGGAGACTTGATGTTTGTTTTTGCAAACTTCAGCCAGGCTTGGATGTTTTTCTTTGTAAGAAAAGGCTTCAGTCTTGCCACCCTACCCCCATAGCCCATTCATATGAAGAATATGGGAGATTGTTGTCACAAGTAGCACACAGCAAGTACTTGGCAGAAATTCCTGCAGTTCCTTTAATGTTGCTGTAGGGCTCTTGGAAGCCTCCCTGACCAATTTTCTTCTCGTCTTTTCATCAATTTTGGAGGGACGTCCAGTTCTTGAGAATGTCTCTGTTGTGCCATATCCACTTGATGATGACTGTCTTCACTGTGTTCCATGGTATATCTAATGCTTTGGAAATTCTTTTGTACCCTTCTCATGACTGATATCTTTCAACAATGAGATCCCTCTGATGCTTTGGAAGCTCTCTGCGGACCATGGCTTTTGCTCTGAGATGCAACTAAGAAAATGTCAGGAAAATCCTACTAGAACAGCTGAACTTTATTTGTGATTAATCAGAGTCACTTTAAATGATGGTGTGTAATGACTTCTATTTAACATGAGTTTGAATGTGATTGGTTAATTCTGAACACAGTCACATCCCCAGTTATAATGGTGTGCACACTTATGCAACCAGGTTATTGCAAGGTTTTTCATTTTCATTTTTCCCCCACAAAGATTTCAGTTTGTTTTTTAATTGAATTGTTCACATTATAGGTCACATTAAAAGTGGAAAAAGTTCTGACATGATTTATCGTTGTCTCATTCTTTTACATCACAAAAACCTGGCATCTTAACAGGGGTGTGTAGATTTTTTATATCCACTGTAAACCTACATTTTTGCACCAAATCTGACTTGACAGCTCAAAAGAAAAACTATTATTTTAAGCCTACCATAGTGAATCAGGATAAGGCAGAGCACAGATTTCTTAAATAATTGCTAAATAAATAACTTTTTTTGGTTTCAACTATATTAACATAGCATATTTTTTCTTTGTTAATATTCTAACTTATTACTTTAGATGTGCTTCACTTTCGTTCTAGTAGAATTCAAATTTAGCCCATCTGATACATTTTTCTGATTTAGGAGTTTACATGAAGGCTTTTCATTCCGATTGTTCTATCAATTGGATCATCATCAACATTGTTAGGCTATATGTAAACATAGCTTGTATTGTTTCTGTGCATTGCTAACATGACTGTTTTTGTTTCAGCGTGCCTCTGATGACAAGAGCAAAAATAGACAAAGAAGCTCCTCACTTGATAGGTAGGTCTTTTGTTTATCTCGACTAAAATATCAATTCCGAATTCTGAACTGCCTTTAAAACTTTGCAAATGTTTCTCCATCAAAGGGATGAAACTCAGAGGTCACCGTCAAGATCTCGCTCCAGATCCCGTTCTCCACCTGATCGCTATGGAAGGGGTCGTAGGTGAGCGAAATGTGTTATGCCCAGATTTCTTTTTTTCGTCCTGACGTAAAATGATCAACTATCAGTTCTGATATTTTTCTCCTCTCCTTTGTCCTCGCATCAGGTCCAGGGAGCGTGAGCGAGACCGAGGCCGCTATGGCAATCAGGATCATTATGAGCGGCGCAACAGCAGAGAGAGGGATTGGGAACATAGGAGGAGGGGAAGGTCAGCCTCCCCAGCCAAGAATGATAAACCTCTTGATGAGCCTCCGGTGAAGAAGAGGAAGGAAGGGTTGGACCCCATCCTGACCCGCACTGGTGGTGCATATATCCCACCTGCCAAACTGCGTATGATGCAGGCGCAGATCACTGATAAGAGCAGGTTGGTGTCAAACTGAAAGGGCGCTGACCCTAAACCTCCATCTCTCATTAGCTCATTGCTACTTGGTAAAAATCATATTTTGTGCACTCTACTCAGCATTTTTATATTCATATTGTATAGTTTATTTAAAGGAGAAGTGTGAAATTTTGGTGTCACTAGTGGAACTGAAATGCAGACATAATGACTGTTCAAACAAGTTTCAAACTCTCCCTGTCTGTTTCACTTTTGTTGAATATTTGGTATGTCGCTCTTAGGGATGCCCAGATTAGGTAGTATTTTTTACACTCTATTTGGCCTTTAGTCTTTTGTTCTTCTGATTTTATTTCTTATAGAGAAAATAACATCTGTTGCTGTTTCTTTTTCCTCTCTGTCTTACTGTATGGTGATTCAGAGATCCAGAGAATTACAGTAATTAATCTTGAAAACAGAGACTTCACAATTTTGAAGATTTTGGCTATTTTGCTCAACCCACATATGAAAAGGTTAGCCACTAATGGCAGATGTCAGTTAAATATAGAAGCCTTAAAAGTCACACCAAATGGTGCCAAAGCTAAGGGTGAAAAAACTAAATTGGGGGAGGGGCGGTTAATGCTATTTAAAGTTTCAAATTAATCATGTTAATTGCACTTTCTAAAATCCATCTGAGAGGGTAGGAGGTAACAGGAAGTGATTAACATGTAACAAAGATCTTGGCTCATCCATCTTCAATTATATTGATTTTAAAGCCTCTTTGAACACCATGCTAAATAAGATTGTGATTTATAGATAGTGGGAAAAGGCATCCACATGAATTCAATAAATTGGTCAATTCAATTCCTCATGTTGAGGAATGGAGGTCACCAACCAAAAAATATAGAGGTATCCCTCATGGTTGGACAATATCTATAGCAGTTGTCCTTTGCTTGAGGCCAGACACTGAGGTGATCAAGACAATATGTCAGAGACTAATCTCAAGTGCAATAAGGACTGAAAATTGGATGGGAAAAAATTGCTGTTCTCCAAGAAACCGAGCAATGCTAAAGACCTCACCATCAGGATTTCATGCTGAAGTACCCACTGAGGAACAGGCAACTTTGAATGTTTTGCCCTGATATTGCTGGTCTTTAAACTGTGACCTTTAAAATGGTACACTGTCCATTATCTGTTATTGGGTGGTAAAGAGAAAGTAGAAATTCAACATCACTGCTGTATTAACAGGCTGAACTCCCTGACCTTGGATTTTAAAAGAGCTATAGCATCATTGGGCCTATTTAGATTTTTCCCATTCTGTTCGTTATAGTGTTCGCAAAGACGGCACTGTTGTGATATTTCAAAAACATTCTGGTTAGGGCTTATTCTAAACCCCTATCCTTAAGTTAGTAAACTTCAGCAATTTATTTGGCCCAAACAGCTTGTTAACCGGCTCTATTTGAACTATGTTTTGTAGACATTTCAGCCTTAGGTGTGCTATATGTTTTTGGGGTTTTGTCAACTTTAAGCTTTTTATGGAATTTAATTCTTATTTTATCCAACAGTGATAAATGTCAATGTTCATCATCATATTTGCATACAGAATAACACTTGATCTTTCTTAAATCTATTTGATGCAGCATTTTGTTTACCAAAACCTAACAACTAAGCTTACCTAGAGCTTTAACAATATTATTTCGCTGCTGTGAAGCACTAGTAATTTCCAGGGAATGCAAATAAATTTTTCTATTCAACAGTTTGGAGTATCAGAGAATGAGCTGGGAAGCTCTCAAGAAGTCCATCAATGGCCTGATCAACAAAGTGAACGTTTCCAACATTGCCAACATTATTCAAGAGCTGCTGCAAGAGAATATTGTGAGGGGCAGGTAAAGATGGCAGCTGTTGTATTTTACTGATCTAAGTTTATGTTTTTGCTGAAAACATAGATGACCCTGGTTTTGTGCATCTTTAGGGGTCTTCTGGCCAGGTCTACACTTCAGGCCCAAGCTGCTTCTCCCACTTTCACCCATGTGTATGCGGCTGTGGTGGCCATCATCAACTCCAAGTTTCCTCAGATTGGAGAACTTATGCTCAAGAGGCTAGTTCTCAATTTCCGGAAAGGTTACAGGAGGAATGATAAAGTAAGCCTTTAGGGAAGTGCCTAGCTGTTTCTAAAAGGAGACCTATTCTCTAATTAATTTTTTCTTGTTATTTTTCAGCAACAATGTCTCACGGCATCAAAGTTTGTGGCTCATCTTATCAACCAGAACGTGGTATGTCCTTCCTTTCAAAGCGTGTGATTTGCAGATTAAAAAAAAGATCAGTTTACCAGAAATTATTTAAAGGTTGTCCTTTTGAGTATACAGATTTTAAAGGAATAATAAAAAAAAATATATAGAAATTATCTAAATACAATGCCATGTTGTTCCACATATGTAAGAAATAATTTTCTTCCATGCAGTTAGACATAATTTTTATGCTTGTCCCTGCAGCTCTCAAATATGAATTGCATTATTTTCAAGTCAAATATATTGATGCACCATATTTGAATGAATGTGAATGCAAATTATATTTGACAGCTGTAGTATAGGGAACTGAAGATTCCCTTTTGATCAGAGATTTTTACTGAATAACCATGTATGAGCTGCAGTACTTTTTTGTAATTTTTGGAGCTTTATAGCCTCAATTCTATGGAAAGAGTGCATTGAACATTTTGCTAAATTTATCTTATTTTACACAGTTGAATACATTTTCAGTTTTGGGAGAACAACCCCTTTTTGTGTTTAAACTGAAGTATAGGTTGATTTAATTGCACTGTATCCTTGTGTTTCTTTGTCTCTTAGGCCCATGAAGTCCTGTGCTTGGAGATGTTAACCCTGCTGTTGGAAAGACCCACTGATGACAGTGTAGAGGTTGCCATCAGCTTTCTAAAAGAGTGTGGTCTTAAGCTGTCAGAGGTGTCCCCCCGAGGCATAAATGGTAGATTTCAAACCATTTTCTGGATGTTTCTGGAGTTTTCTAATGTGAAAACATTGTCTTTGAATGGATGACTTGATCCATTTATCCAACATCTTCCTTCTCAGTTTGTTGCAGTCTTAAAGTGGTCTCTTTTTTTTTTTTTAGCCATCTTCGAGCGCCTGAGGAACGTCTTGCACGAGTCAGAGATTGATAAGCGTGTGCAGTACATGATTGAAGTGATGTTTGCGATCAGAAAGGATGGGTTTAAGGACCACCCCATCATCCCTGAAGGACTTGACCTGGTGGAGGAGGAGGACCAGTTCACACACATGCTTCCTCTAGAAGACGATTATAATACTGAGGATATCTTAAGTAAGATAAGTCACACGCATTCATTACATTTCTAAAGGGTTAACACTCGTCTCTCCATGTTAAGAATGGGAGAATCACAAATGTAAGATTTCAGTAAACAACTGATTTTATATTTCAGTAAACTACTGATTTAAGACTTCAGTAAACTGCTGAACTAAGATTTTAATAAACCACCAATTTGACATTTCAATAAGGTGCTATTTCGAGATAATAAAAAAAAGGGCTCAGTTACGAATTCAAACGACTGATTTTAGATTTCAGTATACTACTGATTTTAGATTTCAGTGAACCATTCATCAGATATTTCTTAACCTTCTGTTTGACATTTCAGCATATTACTTATTCAAGATTTCAGTAAAGTACTTATTTGAGATTACAGTAAACCACCACTGATTTGTGTTTCAGTAAACTTCTGATTTGGCATTTCAGTAAACTACTGAACTAATGTTTAGTAAACTACTCACGATTTTATTAAACTACTTCTTCTGATTTTAGATTTCTGTAAACGTTTTGATCTGAGACTTCAATAAACTGCCGTTTTGACGTTTCAGTAAACTACTGAGTTGAGATTTCAGTAAACCACCAAATTTTCATTTCAGTTTTTGCTGATTTTAGTTTTCAGTAAACTGCTGATTTGGCTTTTCAGTGAAATACTACTGGTAGTTTGAAACTAAACTAAACTGCCAGTTTGACATTTAGGTAAACTACCGTTTTGACACTTCTGTATACTACTGATTCAAGATTTCAGAAAAATACTGTTTTAAAATTTTTGTTGTTTTGACTCTTAGCATAAGGAATTATATGCAGGTCATTTGCATGTTCCTGCTTTGATTCAGTCGTTTATTTAAATGACACATGGCAGTTCAGTCATACTAAAACGTTACATTTACATTACATGATTAATAAATAGTGAGTCAGTCATGACGAAACACAATATATGATAACTATTTAAATCCCCCTTTGTGTTTAAAACATCATCTGCCTTCATCATTCCTACTGAAGGTGCTGAGTGTAAGATTCAATACCTCACTCACCTAACCTGCCAGCCCTCAATTTCTCATGTTTAGCAGCTAATTACCCCGATCATAATAGATGGCTTCCTTCTCTCTAAAGCCACCCAAGAGGCAGAAAAATAACCCCATACTCTCAAACCGGAGACTGCAATCCCTGCTCTGTTTGTGGGTAATTGAGGGTTTTACTCTCTCAGGTCTCATATTTAGCCACTGTCTATGCTGATGTTTATGGCGTTTATGGATAAGCATCTTTTCAAAAGCTTCTGAGACAAAGTGTGCTAATTGAAAATCCATACAAGCTGGCCTTCGGGGAGCATGAACAGCCATTATCACATTAAGCTCTCTATGTATTATACCTAATACACAGCAAATTCTTTATGGGCAATTGCATCTGATTACAACTTGTTGGCACTGACTTGATTGCTGCGAAAAGTGTAATTGCAAACGAACTGTCTCCTTTAAATCAAAAATTTTGCTTTTGCAGATGTCTTCAAGTTGGATCCCAACTTCCTGGAGAACGAAGAGAAGTACAAAGCAATTAAACGGGGTGAGTTTATTCATTGTTTTCAGTACACTTTCTGGGGTCTCCTCGTAATCGCCTATTATGAGAGATGCCCTCTGATGCACCATCTAGCACATTTTAATTTTAATTGTGTACTAATTATACAATGAACTGGAGATGGTCATTAAAACGACATTAAACCTTTTTCACGGACTATGATGATGCGTTTCTAGCTTATTTAGTGGCATAAATCTAGCAAACGTTTTTATATTAGCAATTTTTAAAAATTTTTAGCTTAAGTTTTATAAAATTATGCTTTGTTTTATATGTATTTGTAATTAGTTTAAAAAAAATTGTTACCACACCTGCGAGGGGGTTTATTATACAACTGCTGACAGAATGACGGTACATTTGGCATTTTCTCTCATCTGAATGCCGTAATACACCGCTCTCTATTTTATTCCTCTACTGGAAAGTCATTGAAAGTAATAGTGGATTTTTTAATTTGCTGTTGGAGCAAATGGGTAAGTGAAAATAATATTTGCCGTTGTATCCCATTGACCACTGTTGAAGTTTACCTGCCATCTTTCTCTTCCACGTTCCAAAACCCGGATTGTGAACATGGAAGAGAAACCCGGATTTGTGATACTTGTTCTCTGATTTGGAGATGATTACACTATTTATGGCTTGAGAGCAAAGCTAATGAAATTGTTCAACACTGAAGAATGTGACAATGCATTAGTGAGCTAAGGTGCCAGTGTGTTTGTGTGTTACGCCTGTCACTTTTTCCTGAAGTCATATCATTAATCCCAAGTAGGATGAATTTTGAATTGATAGGGACTTTTTTTATTGCAGGCGTTAATGAAAACTGATAATGAAACTTGCCATTTGACCTTTGCAAACATATAATTTGAAACCTAAAGATATTAATTAATAACGAATTTGTTGAATCAAATAATGGCAAATTTACATTTATAATGCCTTATTTGCCATATTCTGAAAAATGATCTGGGATCTGTTCATTCCTTAGAAATTTTGGACGAAGGAAGCAGCGATTCTGGTGATGATGCAGATGGCAGTGGAGATGATGAAGATGATGATGACGAAGAGGAGGTAGCTGGAGAAGGTATTTATTTAACATTCAGCATGTATCACATGCTTTATCCTTAGAGAAAAACAGGCACAACTGTACTAATATTCAGCATTACAATGTGGCTGTGTATTGGCTTTTAAGACTGACTACATGGTGGCGCTATCTTTTAACTAAAGCCTCTTGACATTCAGGAGTCTTGTTCTAGTGTTGCGTTGTTGCAGTGTTACTTTGTGAGTGCTAATGTTTGGGCACAATGCTTTGCAATAGTTCCCTGGATAATCTTGCTCAAATGGCCCTTTGCTTCTCTGAGCTGAGGAGGAAGTGCATAAAATGATATGGTCATCATAGTCTGTTCCAGGCTATTCCACAGCTTATTTTCTCCCAGAAATTGAAGAGAGTGCTCAAACACATCATCAACCACTGTACTCTTATTTGATGTTGATGTATCACACCCACAGTGTTCCTGAATGTGGATCTTTCTTTAACTACATGCACTTACATGTCTCAGTGGTTGAAGTTTATTAAAACTTACAGAAGTCTCAAAACCATTCCTTTATCACTTATTTTATATTTTGTTTTACCCTTTGTCCAATATTTTGTCCAATTGTATCAAAAGTGTATTTAGTGTATTTACACCAGTGGTTAAACATTGTTACCAATCACAGACCATTGAGTCCATAATCCTACCAGTAATGGTGAGACCAAACTAGAATACTCACAGAAAAATATGCCTTGCATTTGCCCCACACAAAATAATATTTTAATTTAATGGAATTAATTTAATTGTAAGTAATAATTGGGATAACAAAATCAAATAATGGACAATTGATTTTTCTCATAATTGTGCAGCTCACTTTTGGCCTCCATTTACTCCTGGTATTAACATGCGTTTCATATCCGAATAGTATCTGGATATTCTGTAGTTAGATGTTGTTTACACCTTGCTGTCAATTGTGTCTCTTCTGTGATCGAATAGGGGTCTGATCAAAGTTACCCACACAAAATGTAAAATGCTACTCTCTGTCATTTAGCAAATTTGAAAAACATTGATGGATAATTAAAATGCATTATATCAGTTTTAAAAAAAATTGCCTGACACCAAAGATTCATTTTGGGTCGCTGAAGCAAATTTTATGATATTCATCGCACATTCTGCGCGAGTGAAGCCTTGTTTCATGTGTGATGCTCGTCATTAGAAAACAGGAGAGAGACATGAGCAAGTGATGGGTTGAGGTGAAAGACGAGATATTCCAAGTGTATTCCAGTGGAATAATTAATGAGTTTTGTTCATTGTTTGGGTGACAAGATTGCAAGACTGCAGTGTCTGTTGTGTTCACATTGCGATCATGCTATGGCTGAATTAACAGGAAAAAGGCAAGAACACATGACACAGCTTTAAAAATGGATGACTGTAGCAGAACCTCATCACGTAATTAATTACTTAGGTAGTTATATTCAGATAACAATATAATTGCCTTTGCATTTACACCATTTACACCTTCTTTGAATGTGGTTAGAATCCATTCCTGACCACCTCCGAATATGGTTTCAGCTATCCGATTACCGAAAATGTCACTTGCAATCCAATCATTGAAAACGCAATGTTAATGCAGTGTGTAAATGGGCCTTTGATATTTATGAATATATTGATTAATTCTTTACACGAATTATAACTGTGCATTTTCATTAAAATGTTCAAAACTTTAGGGGTTTGGTTACAAAGTAGTTAACAGTGTCAGTGAAGAGCATGCTTAAGATGAATATGAAACACTTGATATGTAAAATAATTTTTGTTATGCGTCCTTTTCAAATCAATATGTCATTTTGTCAATTTATGCCAAATATGGTAAAATTCAGAATACATTATGCTTGGGATCATTGCCTTTTTCATACATTGATAATCAAATCAGTTTTTCCAAATATAAATAGGGCTTCTCGTTGCACAATATTTTTTGTCTCTTATTTCTCAACACACAAGACAGATGCCTCTGGTGGACAAGATTGCGCATTCTAAAATTAGAGACAAATATTTTCTATGAAGGTAAACATACCGCTGCCACTGCCGCTTGCCGTCTGTCAGAGGTGCACAGCTATGACTCTGGAGGCTGCACAAAACATGCAATGCCACAGAGAGCAACTCATTCCAAATTAATTAAATTCAACCCAAATCATTATAAAAAAAACAGACTATTTATTCTAGCCATCACTGGATGATATATGTATCTTTTATATAGCCTACACAATGTATTTTCAGTTACAAGTATGTCTTTTTGTGGTTTGACAGCTTGAATGAATCCTACTCAAGGCTTCATACAGAGCAATTGCATAATAAACATCGCTATTTCTAATTGTTCAGTTTTCGTAGTTTCACCAGTTTCATACACAACCTGCAAACTGATCAACTTCACTTGTTCAATCTTAAAGAATTACAAAAACATTCATAACTTTTGTATGGATAGTGACTAGATTCACAACTTTGAACGTGTCCTGAGTGTTATAATTGTGCCTTGCTCTACACGCATTGCGATGCTTCTCGTTCAGTGTGTGACTGGCCTCAGTATTATGTACAGTAAATGTTACTTCACCACAGAGCCAAAAGTGCCCATAGTTGAAAAAGCATCCATATGTCACATTAGATGCATTAGTCTCATTGATTGTAATGTGAAGATTCAAGTGGTCTCTGTCATTGAGGGCAGACGATGTGAGTGGTTCGCTGTCTTTGTGCAGTGCTTTTGTCCTGTTCCTGTAATCAGACAGGGCTTAGCTGTGTCAATTGCCTCCAAAAAAAGCTTCTTCACCAGCAGCCTGTGAAGTGTAAAAATAACTCCACAAAGAACAAGTGACCTCTGGGGGGAGGCATATCATATGGCAGAAACTTTAAAGGGATAGTTCACACAAAAATAAGAATTCGGTTATCATTTACTCATCCTCATCTCATTCCAAACTCTCATGACATACTTTCCTTCTGGTAAGCACAAAGGTGATTTTAAAGAATATCCTGTCCACTGTTTTCTATAAAATCTTTGTATAATGGGACTCTAGGGGTGTCAAGCTCCAAAATGGAAAAAAAGCACCACGAAAGTATTATTATTATTTTTTTTAAGTCTTCAATACCATTGTTTGAGGAGTTGACTGAAATTTAGGTCATTATTCACTAAAAACTGTTGTAGCTGTGGAATGGCTTCAAAATACTTGGAATATAGAGAACTTTTTTTTTGTCATTTGGGGTCTTGACAGCCCCAATCGCCACCACTTGCCTAATATGGGAAAGAATGGTCAGGGTGTTCTTCAAAATTCACAATTTTTGTTTCATTGAGCATAGAAAGTTTTTCAGGTTTGAAAAAAACATAAGGGTGTAAATAATGACTGATTAAATTTTTGGGATAAATATTCCATTAAGGCAGCCAGTGATTCTTCATTATCTTTTTGTCTGTCTTTCCTGTTATATCGTACTGTCTGTCTTCCCTTTTATTTAGAACAAGAGAAAGTCACCATATTCGACCAGACAGAGGTGAACCTGGTCGCATTCCGACGAACGATTTACCTCGCCATCCAGTCAAGGTGAGTGTGTGTCATGTGATTCAAGGGTACTGTGTCGTCTTCTGTGCTTCTGTCAGCAGAATGGAAGTAGCTCTAAAAGCCACCAGAAATAGTCTGTGTGAAGGCTTGCTTAGGCTGGAATTTAAAAACAGACTACATTGAAATCTCCGGTGCAAGGACGAGACAACAGCCCTACGAGTCTTCAGCAGCCCTACCAGAATTCTTATTTTTTGGCTTGTTTGTTTTCAGGACGAAAACCCCTGAAGCCCCTTGGGCCGTAGTGCACAGATTGAATTCATATGATTTCATATTAATTTTAATTTAATTTTGCCACCAAGGAGCAGCCAGGGTGTGTGGGGGTTTCACGGATCAGAAATTGCCGTGGTGAAAGAGGGTTTTTTAGAACAGTTTAAACAACAATTACAGAGCTAATTGCCAAGAGCAGGGGTAGAAATCCAACAAGACTCTTTCTCTGTTTGAATCACAAGGACCATCTCTTCATTGGAGAGAAACAGACACTGGTGCTGTGCGATGTAGCTAAATAGTAATCTCTTAGCCACTGTTTGAGAAGTACATTAAGAATGCTTAAAATTAATTTATACATTTAGGCATGATTTCCATACTGTTTTACGATAATTGAACACAAGGGAAACTGAGCTTTATTGATTTTCTTTTTTGTACAAATATAACAACACAGTAATAAACAGCAGGATTTACCGATATTTACCTACCTTTTTGCTTCTGAAGTTTAAATTATAGACTCTGTTTAAATATGCAAGGAATGAAGGAAGGATCACAAAACTAATCTATTGTGATTTTAAGATAATCAATGACCAAAAAATTGCACATTTAAATTATTGAATGCACTTACATCCACAATCTTACACTGATGAAAATAAAAAGCTGACAAGTATGTGGTCATGTAAACACCTTAAATGGCTATCCTTTATCATGAACTGCAATAGCTATCGGCACACCTAGATTGTTGCCCATCACCCAGATTAAGCGCTTCATGGACCTTTAGTGATGTGAAATGCAGAAAATTATCCTTTAAATCTCATGTAAAAACATTATTTATATATATATATATATATATATATATATATATATATATATATATATATAAAATAGAAAACAGATTTTTGTTATTAGTGTATTGGTGTGCATGCGAGTATTGTCTGATATTCGCAGTGTTGCTTAATTTTATATCGCCAGCAAAATCATCATGATATATATATATATTGTGAATTTTCATTTCAGCCAGCCCTATATGCCACCAGGTCCATGCACGCACCATGTCTCAGTTGTGTGTATGTTTGCAGTGCTTGACTAGCAGGCAGCCTTAGAGCACGCTGTTGGTGCTTCTACTTTCCACTTCTATTGACCTAAAGCTTTTTAAAAGGCTTGTATCTCAGAGAATAGTTGAAAGTGCAAAACCTTTCACCACCTCAGGGCTGCCAAGCACTCGCACATTAAAGATGCAGCAGAGGCTGTTTCTAAATCAAGAGCTCAGCTTAGATCGGTTGATACGAAGCTTTGCATGCACACTAGATTAATTTAATCAGATTTTCTTTAAATGCATGCACTATATATGCTTTCACAGCTTTACTGTACCACATCTCACACGACATGTGATGAAGCTGCATTCATTAAATGATGACAGAAATTTTATTTTTGTGTACTATCCTTAAAGTGTTTTTTAAACTTGCCTGCTGGCACCTGGATTCATCTCACAAAAAAAGAGGGCAAAGTATAGAGAGATGAACTATAAAGGTCTCACTCTCCCTTTCTACAAATTGATTTTTGAAGCACGATGAAACTGATTTGCCCCACTAAAGCCCCCTCCCAGAGGTGAGGCTAGTGTATGGGCAGGAAAATATCATGACCCAGTAGGAAATTAGATTAGCCCAGATTTTTTTCTCTCAAGACCGAATGCACTAGTTTGTGGCACAACCCCTATGATTTCCATTGCTGTCTTTTTACTTTTACACACACACACAAGCACGCACATATACTGTATATATAGGTTCTGTTTTATGTTTTTTTTTGCAACATCCTTGCATTGTGCATCATGTCTCTGAAATAGTTTTTTAAATTCTGGTGAATTTATTGGCCAATTGGTTTTGTAACATCTCTGTTACATGTCCGGTGTGTCCTGAAGTGTCATATCTGCATTGGAAAATTCAGAACATAAGTGGTCATTCCACATTTGTAATATACATATTTAGGGAAGCATTCTTTTAAGTGCTTAAAGCTTTACATCCAGATCGCCTGCCCGTTATATTTCCATCATAACTGCATTAATGTAATTGTGGTTTTTGCTATTTTTAGAAAACTAAGGAATGAGTCCAAACTGTTTTCTGTATAAACAGCATTATGCCACTGATGCTTGGAGTATTTTTGTTTTTAAATTCTGCAACATTGCGTACTTCTTACTTCTTAGAATCCACAAAATGTTTATCATTAAAAAAAGTAAGAGAGAGTACAAAAATGTAGTTTTCATTATATTTATATAGTACTACCCTGATGAAGTTATTTGACAATAGATATTAACATATATTCAGTTGTTTTGTTGGATGTATGTAAATATCTAATATGTACTGTAGTTCTGAAGGGCAGTACTAAAGAAAAGCAAAATGACAAAAACTAAATAATAATTTTAGAATTTATACAAATCATCCTGTTCAAAAGTTGACATCCCATTTGTTCAGAATATAGTTGCCTTAATGAGCGAAGTGAATGTTTGCACCTTTTGTTATTTTTGTGTATCATCATATAGCCAATTTTGTGAAGAACTGAAATATGCAGAAGATGCTTGGAAACCAAAGAACGTGCATTGATGATTTTTATTTAATCAATAGTTCACCCAAAAATGAAATTTCTCTCATCATTTACTCACCCTCATGCCATCCCAGATGTGTATGTATTTCTTCCTTCTGCAGAACACACAGATTTCTAGAAGAATATTTCGGCTCTGTAGGTCCTTCACAATGTTTGTGAATGGGTACCAACATTTTAAAGCTCCAAAAGCACAAACCCAGGATAAAAATAATCCATACGACAGTGGTTAAATCTATTTCTTCAGAAACTATATGAACAGTATGGGTGAGAAACAGATCAGTATTGTTTCTCACCCACACCTATCATATCACTTCTGAAGATATGGATTTAGCCACTGGAGTCTTATGGTTTACTTTTATGCTGCCTTGATGTTTTGGTACTCATTCACTTGCATTGTATATACCTACAGAGATTAAATACTCTTCTAAAATTCTTTGTGTTCAGCAGAAGAAAAGTCATACACATCTGGCGTGAGTGTGAGTAAATTATAAAATAATTATAATTTTTTGAGGGTGAACTATCCCTTTAAGAACAGTGGGCAGTATACTGCTCAGGATAAAGCAAGAACTCATGCACAACTGTCACACAAACAGTTATTACATTTAAAATAAGCAAAACACTACATTAATAACCAAAGGGATATCAACTTTAAAAAGGATAATTTGTGTAACTTCAGTTATTATTTCGTCTTTTTGTTCTGTCAATTAACTGGGTTGAGTGACATGATATGAAATTGTCCTGAGGGCTAAATGTGCACCATAGGACCTCCTAGCGTCAAGCCTAGTCTCCACCTCCCACTTGCAAGCATGACATTGATTACAATTTACTATTTTTTTAATGATCAAGTTAATTAAATAGCCTGTCAAAGAAATATTTTACACATGAAATGTACTTTTGAAACTTGATTGACGCAAACCAAAATATTATTCATAACAAATTAAGTTGGCATATACCGCTGTATAAACATTACGGTAAAGTCAGTGGTTGACATTTATTTCTGTTGAATGATTTATACCGTCATACCGCCAAGCCCTAGAGTAGAGAAGACTTAATGCATTATATTTCCAGTAGAAAATTATGTTGTGTTGGAAATTGCTCTTTTGCCATTAGCAGACAATATGTAAAATGTCATGTTTTTGTGTTTTATTTTCACAGCTTGGACTTCGAAGAATGCGCCCACAAGTTGATAAAAATGGATTTCCCCGATAGCCAAACGGTACGTAAATAAATGCGGCTGGTGTCTCTTAAATCTTGCAGATCTGTCCTGGTATTCTTGTCCCTGTACAAAGCTGTTTATCTAGAGCTTTTAAATTCTAAATATTTGTTTTCAGTCTTTGAGGTCATTTGTGCCTTTGTGGTCACTGGGGGAGCATTTGTCATCTTAATATCCTTGTTTTGCAATTTCACAGAGGGGAAAAATGGCTGTTTTGGCTTATGGCAACTGGGTGTTCCCTGCAATTTTAACTGATTAAATACCTTTCTCTGGAAATGGCCTGTTTTTGATTGTCACCCTGCTGTTTTATGGATCAAGCTGTGATTCGGTGTTCTGGCAGTTCTTGTCTGTTTGATGGAGTTGAAAGTCCTTGTTCACCACCTGAACTGCATCACAAACCTGCAAATATTATATTTGTGGTACATGCTCTGATCAAGGGCAGGGCGATATATTGGTCAATCACAATATATCTACAATTATTTTACTAGCATTATGAAATTGAACAACATTGAGAGCATTGCGACAATTTTTATGCACTATTTTTCTTGAGTTTCCTAATGACTGTGATTAGACTAAATTTGCAATCCCATTTTGACTTGACAGTTTTAGAGCGTTTTCCAGTTTTAGACCATTAAAGCGATGTTTTAAGTGTCTTGGAATATGAATAAAGTGATCAACCGCTATATATATTTTGTTTCTAACTGATATTGAAACTGTTTAATTGTGCTTTTTTGCACAATGGTAACTGATAAATAATTATTCTACAATCTTAAACACGTATTAGCATTATAGCCTCTAAATAGTGTTATAATAATAATATAAGTAATACCGTATTGCCTATATAATATACACACCCACCAGATGGTGGCATTTATCGGTAGATTTAAAAAAAAAAAAAAAAATGTAATTAGGCAATTCAAATATTTGTTAAAATCATTGATGAAGCCAATCATCAGTCGATCTCCATCGGAGTAGTGTATATGTATGTATGTATATTATATTTAGGCAAAATGCAATATTTGTAGTTCTCTGGTCTAGATTACAAAATCTATATTAAAATACCGAACATTCTGTATATGTTGTCCCTGGAGCATATATGTAATTTCAACAAAATGTACCACAGCCGTAATTATGTTTTGGCTTTTTTTTAAAGGGATAGTTCAGCCAAAAATAAAAATTCTCATGATTTACTCGCCCTCCTGGCATCCAAGATGTGTATGACTTTCTTCTGTAGAACACAAATTAAGGATTTTAAAATAATATTTCAGCTCTATAGCTGAAAATAAAATTAATCCATATGACTCTAGTGGTTAAATCCATATCTTCAGGAGTTATATAATAGGCGTGGGTGAGAAATGGATCAATATTTGTCCTTTTTTACGATAAATTCTCCTCCCTGTCCAGTAGGTGGTGACATGGATGAAGATTGCGAATCACCAAAAACAAAAGAATGTGAAACTATAAAAGGACTTAAATATTTCTCACCAACACAGTTCATATTGTTTCTGAATATTATAGATTTAACCACTAAAGTACTTTTTATGTTGCCCTTATGTGGATTTTGGAGCTTCAAAACTTTGGCTCCCATTCACTTGAATTGTATGGACCAATGGAGCTGAGAAAGTCTTCAAAAAAATCTTAGTTTGTGTTCAGCTGAAGAAAGGAAGTCGAACACATCTGGGATGGCATGAGGGTGAGTAAATGATGAGAGAATTTTCATTTTTGGGTGAACTATTCCTTACTTCCACAAAGAAGTACAGAATCAAACAAGATGGGATTGTGACACACTCCCTTCCACCACCTTGGCTTCTTTTGGTAATTTCAGAAAAGAGCCATCAAGGTGAACAAGATGGAAATATTGTGCAGGTAGGCCTGAGGGAAATTGTATTACGGGGTAGCATCTTACAGATCCCTTTATCATATCGCTCCGGCCT
Source organism: Xyrauchen texanus (assembly GCF_025860055.1). Lineage (NCBI taxonomy): Eukaryota > Metazoa > Chordata > Actinopteri > Cypriniformes > Catostomidae > Xyrauchen > Xyrauchen texanus. Next base: position 37,982,427 of record NC_068293.1, on the reverse strand, counting down.
TCTGCACAAACTTGTTTAGGTCGGTAGGAGTGATGCATCTTGTCGCACTCCACATGCTTGCAAACATATGTCAGCTTGGCTTAGTGTGAAATCACTACAACCCACTATCACTTCCAGATAAACCTGTGATGACTTTGAGCCAGTTATAAGTGCCATGGATTTAGTTAGCATACTTTTTATAATGCTTGCAAGGCTTTAAGAGCTTTTTTCCCTGGAACACAAATGTAATGTTAGGCACAATATTAGGAACTGTCAGCTTCAGTCACCATTTACTTTCATTGTATTGATAAAAGATGCTATTAAAGTGATTGTGACTGAGATTGTCAGTCCCTAATATTCTGGTGGTGAGGGTATGTCCTGTTATGTTACATGGAAGAACAAAAGTAATGACAATAACAAAACGGAAGCAGCAACAAAAAAAAAAAAAGGATTTTGGTACTGTTTATATTGCACAACTGTCTGTCTTGTCTTGTCACTGAATTCGTAGCGTTTTCAAATTACACGACGAATCCGCAACTGGGGTGACCACATTACAAGACGTGTTACGAATCCCTGACGACTCTTCCTGGACTCCAAATTACGTTTCACAACAGAATACACACGAGAAGTGATACGAGATACGAAAACAAATGCATGATCATATGTTATGCATTTCAGAATATGATATGTATGTTTTTAATCATATTTTATTGGTTATAATATGAAAAAGTATCTCCTACTGTAAAATCTACCTATTTGCTTACCTGACTGTCCAAGAGAATTGGCAATTTCTCTCCAACTCTTTTCTTTCTCCACCCGGTTGTGGTACAGTTCAGATGAAACATCAAATGTTTCTGTCAATGTCCGACTAATTTTTCCTCCATTTCTTAGGTCCAATGGACTCCTCCCACTGAAACTTCCTCTGCCCCGTTTCTTGCTCTCTCATTGGCTGTAGGTCAACGCTGCTGTTGTATTCAGTCAAAACATATTTCACATTGCGCGATTTGGAATCGCAGACAGGTCCAGATATTTAACATTCTAGATATCTCGCTGACATCGGCGACGCGTCAGCACTTCTCTCAAATCACGTCTTTGATAGTTCATACATTGCAATCGTCGCTCACGGGAGCGAACTCCGTTTTGCCCACGATTTCAGGCTTTTGTCGGCGATCTCCACAAAACTGTCGACGAGTGAAAATCAGGCTTAAAATCGTGTAGTGTAAACTCGGCATTACAAACCAATGCCAAAAACTTCAACACTGTTCTTTTGCTGCTCTACGAACACTGGTATTTCTGCCAAGAAAGTAAAATCTTTAATTTTTTTACATTCTGTTTACACAAAATTTAGGCCGAGCAATTTGATGAGAATATTTTGAGCTTATGGTTGAAGTCTATAAGCAAGTAAATCAAGCTATAAATAGATGATTATATGATTACCTCAATGCAAGGAAGTGCTAGTGTTTGCCAGTTTGCTGGCGGTGGGGCGTTCTTGGAAGTCAGAGCTGCCAAAACCTGGCTCATGTCCAGACCCACCACAGACCTCTGCGTCATCACGCACCTGAGCCTGCACAGCAACAGCTCCTGTATGTCCTCTCCCAGCTCAAACTCCCCAGTCTCTGCACACATGAGCAAACACTTGAGCTGCTCTGGTTTCCTTAACATTGCTGTTTGATAAATAAGTTATTATAGGAACTAGACATCTGAAACTGGGGAATCTGAAATTTTGGCCAGGGTTTTGTGTGGCCAATTAAAGTGTATGCTTTTATAGACATCTCTGTTACATTAACATACAATGTAACATAAAACGTGTACTACCACTCAAAAGTTTGGACACACTTGAATGAATTTGTTTAGGTTAAAACCTTTTGATCAGAAAGCTCATGTCGCAGTCACAAATGCTATAATATACACTCACCTAAAGGATTATTAGGAACACCATACTAATACTATGTTTGACCCCCTTTCGCCTTCAGAACTGCCTTAATTCTACGTGGCATTGATTCAACAAGGTGCTGAAAGCATTCTTTAGAAATGTTGGCCCATATTGATAGGATAGCATCTTGCAGTTGATGGAGATTTGTGGGATGCACATCCAGGGCACGAAGCTCCCGTTCCACCACATCCCAAAGATGCTCTATTGGGTTGAGATCTGGTGACTGGGAGCCATTTTAGTACAGTGAACTCATTGTCATGTTCAAGAAACCAATTTGAAATGATTCAAGCTTTGTGACATGCTTGAATCATTATCCTGCTGGAAGTTGCCATCAGAGGATGGGTACATGGTGGCCATAAAGGGATGGACATGGTCAGAAACAATGCTCAGGTAGGCCGTGGCATTTAAACGATGCCCAATTGGCACTAAGGGGCCTAAAGTGTGCCAAGAAAACATCCCAGTGCAGTGGTAACAAGGCATGATGGATCCATGTTCTCATTCTGTTTACGCCAAATTCTGACTCTACCATCTGAATGTCTCAACAGAAATCGAGACTCATCAGACCAGGCAACATTTTTCCGGTCTTCAACTGTCCAATTTTGGTGAGCTCTTGCAAATTGTAGCCTCTTTTTCCTATTTGTAGTGGAGATGAGTGGTACCCGGTGGGGTCTTCTGCTGTTGTAGCCCATCCGCCTCAAGGTTGTGCGTGTTGTGGCTTCACAAATGCTTTGCAGCATACCTCGGTTGTAACGAGTGGTTATTTCAGGCAAAGTTGCTCTTCTATCAGCTTGAATCAGTCGGCCCATTCTCCTCTGACCTCTAGCATCAACAAGGCATTTTCGCCCACAGGACTGCCGCATACTGGATGTTTTTCCCTTTTCACACCATTCTTTGTAAACCCTAGATATGGTTGTGCGTGAAAATCCCAGTAACTGAGCAGATTATGAAATACTCAGACCGGCCCGTCTGGCACCAACAACCATGCCACGCTCAAAATTGCTTAAATCACCTTTCTTTCACATTCTGACATTCAGTTTGGAGTTCAGGAGATTGTCTTGACCAGGACCACACCCCTAAATGCATTGAAGCAACTGCCATGTGATTGGTTGATTAGATAATTGCATTAATGAGAAATTGAACAGGTGTTCCTAATAATCCTTTAGGTGAGTGTATAATACTATATTTGGACCGAATAGTGAATGAAAATCAGCCAACAAGTGCCGCGGATACATGGGAACTCAATATTGTGTAAAAAGTATCCTGGGTGGAATCCATGCAAAGGGTGGCTACTTTGCAGAATCTAAAAGATAAGAGTATTGATTTTGTGAACATAATTCACATACTTTCATTTGTGTCAATTCATAATTTTGAAGACGTCACTATTATTCTAAATGTGGAAAATAGTAATAATGGTGAGTAATGTGAAGATGTGTCCAAATATTTGACTGGTAATGTATATATTCTGGACTGATTTGATATGTCATCCTGATTTCTGTCATTTGATTAATGAACTGTGGGACGCTTACCATTAAAGTTAATTCCTTTTAATGAGAAACAACAAACGCAGTCCCTCGTTTGGAGTCTGTTTCAGCATAACACTATGCCAGGTGTTCCTTTTGCACATGTTGGTTTATGTCCTTGGAACCCACTGCGTTGTTCCTCCTGAGACATAGAACCAGAATAAACTGTCCTTGGGCAGTCAAGTGACATTTTCTACCCAGTGAGCTGTCCTTGCTCCTAAAGGGACTGTCATGGAAAACCTGGATATAGAGTACCAGGGAATTATCAATTGTGATTTCTAGGTCTCGAAAATTCATGGAAATTATTAAAATCTCTATATTTATCTATAGTGAATTTGCTATTTTTTTGTTTTTCTCTGCTCTATAATATTATGTGTTCTAGATGATGCTATTTGTATAGTACAACTTGCCGATTTGTGAGCCAATCATTCTTTCTAGTTGGTCCATTTTAATGAACTGGACTGATTCACAAATCAGGCTTTCAATAGTCATTCAAATCTCAATCTCAAAAAGTCCTGAAAATGAATAAAATCTTAAAAGTCAAAGAAATTTCTGTGCTCTGCTGTAATACGTGTTTAAGGTAATTAAGTTATTTGATGTTAGAAACAGTCCTAATCCAGAATTTAACATCCTAATCCATTAATCACATTTGTCTGGAAAGGTCAAGGTATAGCCATGAACATTCATCTGTCAATAAGTGTGGTAACCCAGTAGAAGGAAACCATCATACCAGCTGTAATCCTAGGCTGTCATTAAAAAGATAAGCTTTTCTGTTGAAGGAAAATGCCTCCGGATGATGTCATTAGCTTGCCATGGAAAAAAAGATGACTATTAAAAGGGTGGAATGTTGCTTTAAATCTCACAAGGCATCCACTGATTGGCAGCTGTTGCTGTTAGGGTGGATCTTGTTTACAGTCTGCAACAAGAAGTCTACCACATGTTTGGTTTCCAGTTTCCGCATCTACATCGAAGCATTTTAGAATTTAGGAACTACATTTAATGGTATTAGGCAGAGAAAGCCTATGAAACATTGAAAATACTTTTAGCGTGAACATTATACAGGAACTAAAAGAGTATATTAAAATAACTTCTATCCCTCACAGGCTCATTTTCGTTTGAATCAAATTAAATATTGTGTCTTTCTACTCTAACATCCATGAAGCTTAAATGACTCATTGTTTAACTTAACTTTTATACAGCCTATAAGGATCATTTATTATTCTTGTGAGGTTTATTTCTCTTCACCCTCAGAAAGTAAAGACCAAAGCTTACCCTGCAAAAATGGAAATGGTTTAACTAGATATGTTGATGTTTATAGTGAAATGTTGAAAACATTACTGCCTGTCTCATCTTCAGAAAATCTGACTCTTAATATCCAGGCTTTTATTCATTTAAATTGTGCTGACACATCAAAGTTGCCCTTCAGAAGAGGATCGTAAAATATTTCATGGTGCAAATTTTTGATGAGGTGCAAATGAAAATTAGCAAAGGCAATGGCAATTGACGTATAGCAGCCGCTGTCTGGCAGCACAGTTGATGGTATGATTATGGGTCTTGTCAGCAATAAACACATTACTGTGTGGAATGAATCATGGGGTTTCACAGATGGGCTGTTCATTATTTAGCCACATTTCTGTGGCCTCTGCCAGTCCCAGTCACCGTGAATACAAACATATGGATTGAATACATTAGACTGAATCATTCTCCGACTCTGCGTTCAGTTAGCAGAGAGACAGCATTAAGCGAATGAGGATTCATTTTGCAAAAAGCTTTTGCTACCATTATTTGTCAATGAATGAGAATGAATTAAGTGCAGAGAGGAATACGGATATCCTTTTGGCTTTGCAGTAATAAGAGTACACTTTGAAAGGAAAGAGCGGTCGACCTTGTGTGAGACACACCGGCACATGGGAAAATAATTTATTTCAAGGTTATGTGGTTGTTAGGATGTCCCTGTGCTGTTGGGTTTACTACGTGTTTTCTTATGTGCTCAAGTCAAAAGAGCCCACCATCAAGTTTTATCATAGGCCACATTCACACAGCAGCAGAATACGGTTGTCAGTCCTCTTTTGAGTGCTTCATACGGTTACGTTCACTCACAGTTTAGTTAATTACGAGTGTAAACGCCCGCATATTTTCAGGTCTCACAACCGTTCTCTGCAAACGTGTAATGTGTGAACAGAAACGTACTGAATAGTTAGTTATCCATCACGTCATTTAATGTAAGAGAGCCACGCTGCACTGTACACGATTGTGTCGTGTTTTATGTGAGGTTTCGTTAACTCGCAGATATGGAGGTATTAGCTGCTTGTCATCTGAAGATTCAACCCATTTTCCACAGGTTGCTTACGCGCACAAGCCACATATTGCTCCAAGCATGCATGACTTTCTGTCTTCCATGGACCACAAATGCATATGTTAGGCAGAAAGTTATGTTCTGACCGCCTCAGTCGCTGTTTACTTTGTGTAGAAAAAAAGATTCAATGAAAGTGAATAGTGACAAACTAACATTCTGCTTAATATCTTTTGAAAAAGTCATACAGGTTAGGAACTTCATGAGGGTGTGTACATAAACAGAATTTCATTTTTGTATAAACTATCCCTTCAAGTGAGAAATGGTAATAGTGATGCTTGACATAGCAAAAATAGCTATTTGTACTCACCCGATCAGTGGTAATGGAAAATACATTTCTTCCACACAATGCTCTGCATCTGCACCTTCTCACCTTGGAATTATTGATTGAAACTTCCAGCTTGTTCTTAAGTAGCCAGATATCTTCAGCATGGAGCTCTCCCACACTTCTCCATCTGTCCTTAAGAATCAGGTGAACAAGACTCAGTCCGAACTCATCCATGTAGAATGAAGAGAGGTCATGAACCCATTGCACTAGGGGAAAGCTGCCCTGCGTCTGATATGTGACTGTCTGTCTGTTTGTTTGAGGTTGAGCTTCTAATTCCTTGATACTATGGGCTTTGAGGATATGATGAGTTCAATTAAAGTTTTTATCTATATTACAATTTTTTTTTTCCTTTATCGATTCTTTTATTATGTTGTGCATGAACGGGAGTGTAAGTGGTTATTGATTGTCTCGATGTGAGTTTGGCTTTCAGTCCTTTTGCTGTTTGTTCAATTTGACAGCATTGCCAATTTCATTTGAAAGTAGGCAGACAGTTTGGTCCTATTCCATCCTAAAAAAAAAAAAAAAAAGTAGTTTGTTTTACTGAAGAAAAAGTCATATACATATGGGATGGCATAAGGGTCAGTAAATGATGGGAATTTTCATTTTTGGGTGAACTATGCCTTTAATAAAGGCTAATGGCATATATAAACATATATATATGCCATTAGCTTTTGGCTGTATTTTATATCGTTTTTATCCATTTTTACAGAACAGATGGCAGGTCATCTGTGAAAAAACAGTCTTGCTGTGCAGTGTGCACGATTACAGATTTCACATCACATACACTCCCTCTTGCTCTTCCTCATATCTCTTTTCGAAAATTACCTGGCTGCCAATGGGGAAATGGTTTTATCGAGTTTGTGTCAATCACAGCTTATCCATCACGCTGCAGTTCCATATGTATGTTGAACAAATGATTTAGGTACATATTTATTATTATACATATTGTTTGCAGTTTATAGAGAAAATATATAATGTATGCTTGCTCTTGAGTTGCTTCAATAATAAATACATATTTTGGCATACTTTTTGATGCTCCATTGTGAAAACAAAATCAACATCATTAATAACTACTAGCTTTACCAACACAAAATGGGTGTAGTTTTAAAGCTTAGCAGCTGGGATTTTCAATGCAGATATATATGCAATATAACCAACTCTGAACAGGTTTATTTTTGAGTTTTTGCTTGTAACTTCATAAAACAAACACAATATAAAAATAGCAGATGTTCCAGATTAAAACCATGCTCCCGAGTCCAAATACAGTGTGATGTGATAGACCTTAATAAATCACAGAGAAAATCACGGATGCTACCTCCAGATTTATTTTTTTATTTTTTTGTCATCTTTGCTGGCTTGAGTGTTTCTGTTACTGCTGATCTCCTGGGATTTTCACACACAATAGTCTCTAGAATTTACTACGAATGGTGCCAGAAACAAAAAAACATCCAGTGAGCAGCAGTTCTGCAGATGGAAACAGCTTGTTGAGAGGTCAACAGAGAATGGACAGACTGCTTCGAACTAACAAAGTCTACAGTAGCTCATATAACCGCCGCTTTTTACAGTTGTGGTGAGATGAATAGCATCTCATAATGCAATTCTGAGATGCGGGTTAGTGCTGTTTTGGAAGCATGAGGGGGACCTACACAATATTAGGCAGGTGGTTTTAATGTTGTGGCTGATCTGTGTGTGTATGTATGTATGTACACTCACCTAAAGGATTATTAGGAACACCATACTAATACTGTGTTTGACCCCCTTTCGCCTTCAGAACTGCCTTAATTCTACGTGGCATTGATTCAACAAGGTGCTGAAAGCATTCTTTAGAAATGTTGGCCCATATTGATAGGATAGCATCTTGCAGTTGATGGAGATTTGTGGGATGCACATCCAGGGCACGAAGCTCCCGTTCCACCACATCCCAAAGATGCTCTATTGGGTTGAGATCTGGTGACTGTGGGGGCCATTTTAGTACAGTGAACTCATTGTCATGTTCAAGAAACCAATTTGAAATGATTCGAGCTTTGTGACATGGTGCATAATCCTGCTGGAAGTAGCCATCAGAGGATGGGTACATGGTGGCCATAAAGGGTTGGACATGGTCAGAAACAATGCTCAGGTAGGCCGTGGTATTTAAACGATGCCCAATTGGCACTAAGGGGCCTAAAGTGTGCCAAGAAAACATCCCCCACACCATTACACCACCACCACCAGCCTGCACAGTGGTAACAAGGCATGATGGATCCATGTTCTCATTCTGTTTACGCCAAATTCTGACTCTAACATCTGAATGTCTCAACAGAAATTGAGACTCATCAGAAAAGGCAACATTTTTCCAGTCTTCAACTGTCCAATTTTGGTGAGCTCTTGCAAATTGTAGCCTCTTTTTCCTATTTGTAGTGGAGATGAGTGGTACCCGGTGGGGTCTTCTGCTGTTGTAGCCCATCCGCCTCAAGGTTGTGCGTGTTGTGGCTTCACAAATGCTTTGCTGCATACCTCGGTTGTAACGAGTGGTTATTTCAGGCAAAGTTGCTCTTCTATCAGCTTGAATCAGTCGGCCCATTCTCCTCTGACCTCTAGCATCAACAAGGCATTTTCGCCCACAGGACTGCCGCATACTGGATGTTTTTCCCTTTTCACACCATTCTTTGTAAACCCTAGAAATGGTTGTGCGTGAAAATCCCAGTAACTGAGCAGATTGTGAAATACTCAGACCGGCCCGTCTGGCACCAACAACCATGCCACGTTCAAAATTGCTTAAATCACCTTTCTTTCCCATTCTGACATTCAGTTTGGAGTTCAGGAGATTGTCTTGACCAGGACCACACCCCTAAATGCATTGAAGCAACTGCCATGTGTAGGGCTGGGACGGTTACGCATTACCGCAATACCGCGGTCACGTGACTCCAACCGCGGGTCTGAGCTTGTCACCGTCGTCACCGCAAAAAAACAAAAACAAAAAAAACATTGGCCTGCACATGTGTGCACGTTGTGTCTAATGACATGGATTCATTGTGTCTAATGACATGGATTCATTGATTCTAATGATATGGATTATGTCTAATGATATTAGCCTACATGGATTCAAGGTTTTCTAAACAAAACTTATCAAAATATGGAGCAAATCCGACCTTTCGCGAGTTGGGGAGCGCAATGTTCCATGACACATAATAACATTCCATTTGTATTAGAGATGCGCGGATGGGCTATTATTATTTAATCCGCAACCGCATCACAAAACTCATCTGTCCGCACCAACGCTTTTTGATAAATTTTCAAAACCGCATCCGCGGCGCTGACTGTTTTAAGGTCTGAGTGATGCAAGGCTGCTGCCGCGAGGCTAGAAAGCTCTTGGCTGTTCTAGAAAGGAGACCGATCCAATGCAGCAAAGATATTTTAAAGGCTAAAGTCCCTAGTAGACTATAGCCTATTGGCTATGTTGTATCCCCAGAATATCAGCAGTGAAGTCCGTTTCCGATTAGGCACAGGGATAAAAATAAATAAATAAATAGTAACGCACATCGGCAAACCTGACTACTAGGCTACTGTAGCCTAAAATTTTATCATTTTGTTTTGAATTTTGTTTAAAATGCATTTTAAGATTTCTATTTATTTCTCATGTCTGTGAGGCAGTAGGCCTAGCCGCCGAGTTTCGGTTCATTTATGAGAGAGCTCACGCGCAAGAGATCGCATCGGCGCTTCCACGTCCTGCTGCTGATTATATGTCTGCTATATTTGCTTCTTATTTATTAATTCCAGGCAATTAGTTAATGAAACAGTGATTAAAATTAAGATACAATTTATACAAAACTAAATTTTAAGTTAAAGAAAGGCTTTCTACAAAACAAAACTTAATAAAGTGGTCAAAATCATGTCTGACCCATCTTCAATGCGAATGTATCTGAGAATAATCTTAAATAAGGAAATCTATACAGTGATTAGTTCATGCCAAATTACTGCTTGATGAAAATTTGACTATTTAAAATTGTGCTCGTTTTTTTCTTCGGATGTAGGTGACAATATTTAAAGTCTGTCTATCAAAAGCGACTTCTGATGTGTGCGCCAAAGTCTGTCGGGGGACTTCTCTGATCCAATGTAATGTATTTAGTGCGGTTTACCGCTATACCGCGTGAATATCTTGCTTTTCAACCGCGGTTAGAAAAAATCCATACCGCCCTAGCCATGTGATTGGTTGATTAGATAATTGCATTAATGAGAAATTGAACAGGTGTTCCTAATAATCCTTTAGGTGAGTGTATGTGTGTGTGTGTATATATATATATATATATATATATATATATATATATATATATATATATATATATATATATATATATATTAGGGCTGTCAATTGATTAAAATTTTTAATCGAATTAATTACATGGTGTCCCGATTAATTAATCGCATATACAAATATTTGTATATAACAATAACTCAATATATAATGATTATACATATTTATATCAATATATAATTATACATAGTTATCTTTAAATATTAAAATTTTAATATATATATAAAAAATATATATATATATATATATATATATATATATATATATATATATAAAAATATTCAGATAATTAAAATGCATTACATTCTTGTAGCAGACGATGTAATCATTGATAAGACAATACAAAAAGCGGCTTTAGAATACAATGTATTGTTTACTACCATATTTTTGATCATAAGTCAATCATTGGCACACAGTTCACAGCAATCCATTACACAAGTGAATTTGTCAATCAGTTGGAGATTTATTATAAGGGCTTGTTTAAGGGCCCGTCAATTTACACCTACGTCAGACGTCTCGGTCAAGTTAAATATAGTTTAATACTCAATCTTTAAACACATCTTGAGATCCCTTAGATCGCATTTGCGCTCCGAGTGTTTTGAACACATGTTTGTGTTGTTCTGCCTGCTGAAGTGTTTTCTTCACTGTATAAACTGTGCATTGCTCATGCAGCTGAAATTTCACTTACTGCCCTCAGGAGTAAACAGGTGGTACGACAAGCTTTCGTTTCTCAGGAAACTTCCTTATTATGTTCTGTGGGCATGCGATTAATTACATAATAACGTGTTATTTTTTGTAAAATGAATCGCACTGAATTAATGTGTTAAATCGACAGCCCTTATGTATATATAAAACCATCTCAATTGTATCTCAAGTGTTCAAGGCTTCATCTGCCTGGACTCCACTGTTTTAACACTCTTAAGAAAAAAGCATGGAATGGATATTTCAAGACAGCTGTATAAATCAGGGCTATTCAATTCCGTTCCTCGAGCAGTCAAATAGGCCAGGTTATAGATAATTGCATCTGATATAAAACATAGCCATTTTAAAACTGAAAACAGATCCCAGTTGTTACTAAAAATTTGATGGTCAAGATTTGTCACAATCCGCTAGCTTGTTTCACACCACTGTCCTCACCCAACTCATTTTTTTTTAGCACAACTCTAATTTTGTATCAGGCTGCAGCCCATCCAGGTTTAATTTGTAAATTGATCATGAGTATGTCTGTCTTCTAGTGAAGAAATTAGGTTATGAAAGATATGAGGTTTTGAAATCAATAGGCTGATGGAGTATTAGGGGGCATTATTAGAGAAGTGATGGGAATAACCATCCATCACTCTGCAGATCTGGATGTTGGATGAGTTGTCTCTATGCAGTCCTTTGGTGCTCAGCTGAGCTGCCGGTGCAATGAGGAAATAGCTAAATGGCTTTTTTGAGTGTGTAATCCCTCCTGTTTCATTTGAGGGGGAAGTGCAGCTGATGGATGCTTTCGGTGTGAACGTCCCTTTAAGGAAAGAGCCCTGAGATTTTACCGGAACTGTTTTTAGATCATTACATCCGATGTGGGCATGGAGTGTAAACATTAGAACTAGAATCTAATCAAAGAATGCTCAATCTTGGTCCGGGAAAACTGCAGTTTAGCTCCATTTCTACTCAAACTGCTGGTAATGGACCCTTTTCACATTTTAGGTTTAGAACTTGGTAAAAATCGATTGTGGGTCAAACTTATATTTGCTCAAAATACTATATAATTTATCCACTTTTATTTTTCCACCAATTAATTTTATTAAATTGATCCTCTTGACCTACTCTGTAAAGTTATGAAGGTATGAAATCAGTTGGCTGATTGAGTTTTAGAGGGTACAAGTAGAGAATTGCTGAGATTGGTTGACTGTCTTCAACCTGCTGTGATCATTTCCACACTTCTTTGTGCTCCATCCCCAGATGCTTAGTCCATGTTTGAGATTTCTTATTCCAATATGTCTCTGTTGCCTCCACAGAAAGAGCTGTGCAATATGATTCTGGACTGTTGTGCCCAGCAAAGAACGTACGAGAAGTTCTTTGGCCTCCTGGCTGGGGTAAGTCCATCTCTTCCCTTCTCTATCTCTTATGTTGTGTTCACATTTGGTTGAAATTACTGTAATTACAACTTGTAGAATCTACTGAGCTGTATATGTCATAGGACAACCACAGATAGTTCCAACGTAGTTTCATGAATGTAACTAGAACGGGGGGCTTTATTGGGTCAAAGTTGTTTGGTATGGGAAAATGACACTACAACTGTTGGATAGTGGTGATTTTAAAAATATGGATAGAAATAATTTTCACAGTAAATATTTAAATGATTTTAGGGTTATAGTAGATCATCATAGTTTTAAATGCAATAGTTTATCATCTATTTTCATAGTTTAATATTGAAAGTATGGCTCTGGGTGAAGGCTAAAACAATACAATCTATACATAAAAGGATTTTGAAGGGTACAAAATATAAAATGTTTCCTAGTAAGTTAGAGAAACACCTAATTATGAATTATGAATGGGTGGTAGGTGTGTTTTACATATTGGGAACTCATGTAAAAATTCTGACTTTACAACATTAGTCTATGTTTAGATTTATAACATTTAAAGTGGCAACCACCTCCATGAGCAATTTTGCTGTGAGATTTCAGCAGTTGTTTTTCTTTCTTCATCTGAGATTTTATATATATATATATATATGTATATTTTTTTTTATATATATAAATGTAGAGGTTCTGCCTGTTGAAGAAAGATTATATGGAGAGTTTTGAGGGCATCTTCCAGGAGCAGTATGAGACCATCCACCGTCTCGAAACCAACAAACTGCGAAATGTTGCCCGAATGTTTGCTCATCTCCTCTACACAGACTCCGTTCCATGGAGTGTGAGTTACTCTAATTGTTTCCTCCTTTACATTAGCAGCATCGGCATTCAGACGTAGCCTTTAAAGTAATGCTTCCCTCAAGCTGTAATTTCATTATAGAAAACAACTCTTCAGTACAGCTGGACATGTTATTGGTTTCCCGATGCTGATCTTTAATGAGTTAATGTATCTGGCTTTAGGCTGAAATTGTTTGGCCTTGCAGATAAATGCTGTGTTTTCTCCCCAGGTCCTTGAATGTGTAAGAATGAGCGAAGACACGACGACATCTTCCAGTCGAATCTTTGTGAAGATTTTGTTCCAAGAGCTTTGTGCTTATATGGGTTTGCCTAAACTGAACGAGAGACTAAAGGACATGTAAGTGCTCCTCTGTGTGTACTATAATTTCATCAGACAAAATGTTAATAAACATTCATTGTTGAATCTCAAAGCTTCAAAATGGACCGTTTCATTGTTTATTTCTTAGAACTTTACAGCCATTCTTCGAGGGTCTGTTCCCACGTGACAACCCAAGAAACACAAGATTTGCCATTAATTTCTTCACATCTATTGGTCTTGGAGGACTTACGTAAGTACCTTTGGAATCTCTGCTTTGGGGTCAGCTACATTCAGTGTAGTCATTATTAAAAGTTGATCTTTTCTGCACCACTAGTGTCACCAAACGGAATTACAGTTTTCAAACAGGTTTCCAAAACACTCCCTCAGTCGGTTGGACAAGCAAATCGTCAATTTACTCCATTGAGCTAATTTTACTATGTTGGACATGTTAGGATGTTCAGACGTGTCAAAAATGTTTTAGAATTGCCCGTTTTTAAATCAACATATAATATAATAGGATAGGATGAAAGTATTTTAACATTGAAAAAAATGACACATCAAATTGTCATTGAACTGTGTCTGTTGGTTTTTTGCTGTCCTTCATCAGGGATGAGCTTCGAGAACATCTGAAGAATGCTCCTAAGATGATCATGACCCAGAAACTGGATGTGGAGTCATCTGATTCGTCCTCATCTTCCTCAGACTCTTCCTCATCCTCAGATTCCTCGTCTGACAGTGGCAGCAGCGATTCTGATTCGTCCAGTGACTCTGATTCTTCCTCCAGCAGTGGCAGCTCTTCAGGTATTAATTAACCTGGGATAAAGGGATTTGAATTAAAGGGGCCGTATTCTCCATTTCTATTGCATTTCCTCCCTCAAGTCCAATGTTAGTCAAGGCTTCTTGCACCAAAATGGTTGTAATTAGATTTTCATGATAATTTTCAACTAGTGATGCACCGATCCACTACCTGGATTGGTATTGCCTTCGATACAAGTTACATGTTTTTAACCAGATCAGGTATCGGTCCGACAAGCCTTATCCATATCCGATACTGTGTTTTAGTCATTGTCGTTACTGTAGCTCCAAAAATCACATATAAGCACCATTAAAGTAGTCCATATGACTCTTATGCATAATGCATTTTATTGAAAGTCTTTTGAAGACGAACAAAAGCTTTAAGTGCAAAAGGCTGCATGCGCGCTGTAGCACACACTCATTGCATGAGCTGCTGTTATCAGATCTCAAAGCGTCCCACAATGTGAGCACTCAACACAAACAAACAACATCTCAGATGTAGATGCTCAATAGTTATTGTCTGTACATGCATCGAGAATGGCACCGTAGAAGCATTTCTCCAGATTTTGAATAAGAATTGAATTGACTCTTCGCTAAGCCCCTCCTTAAAAGCACTTCTGACCAATCCTGTCTTAGCAACTGTTGCCCTGCTGCCATTACTCTGACATGTGATAGCTTTTTTTTTTTTCCAATGAAAGCCTATGGAAGTAATGTGTGTTTGAGTACTTGATTTTATAGAAATAATCCAAGCATGTATTTAGTTGTTGGCAGGTCATTTATAATAATGCCACGAGATATCCAGAGAGGATACACACAGTGTTTTTCTTTCTTTTAAAAATAAAATAAAATTCTTTAAATTAATCTGGAGAAGAGCATGTTATGGATTAAACCATGTCAGCCCTCATTCCAAAATTAACATGTAACATCTGCATGTTACTAACTGAATGTTAATTTAGTTGTGTATTGATTCAATTCATAGTAAAAGCGATGGTAAATAAGAGTTCACAGCATCAAAATTTGTGTGTTTATGAGATGTTATAAACAGCTGTTCACTTGCGCTAATGTTATTAGATGTATACTTGCTATTAAATGTTTTTCTCTTTTCGAGTGACTGTAATAATCGTTTGCCTTGATTCTGATTCATCGTCTCCACAGTTTATAATCAAATTATTGTGTAATTTAACAATTTATTTTACAAAAAACATCCATTAATGAGAATATTTTGACAAAAACCTCATCATTTGTGGCAATCTCCCATTCATTCTAATGGGGAGTTCTGCAGAGCTTGTCAGAGCTGGCAACCGTAACCAAGGGGCGGAGCTCAGCGAAGGGACTATTAAACTACTGTAAACGAGGCACACGCACTCAAAGGGCTTCTTGGAGTATTCTAACCATCAAAATAAGAGTCTGAGGGTTTTAAAGTTAAAAAGGCAAGTCTGAATGTACATTACAATATAATAATTTCTAAAAGTTTATAATTAATAATAATAATATTTGTTTAAATATTCCAATAATATTTAAGTAGGTTCCAATAAATAATTGTGAATAAAAAGTGGACGTATCTTATTACATCTAAAGTGAACAAAAAAAGAGATCTGAAACCAAAATTACTGTTAATTTTGCTGCTGCAATATCCAGTTGACCAGTTAACAATAAAATAGTTCATGAACTAATCTCCAAATCTGCTGATTTTGATGCCTGTTTGGTCCTGAATACTTCATTAGAGTAGTGATTACATACTTTTCTTCCTATGCAGACTCGAAGCACAAGAAGTTGTCAGGCAAGAAGGACAAGTACAAGGAGAATAAGAGCTCCAGAAAGGCAGCTAACCAGAAATCACCTCTAGACGAGCGGCCCAGCAAGAGACACGAGAATCAGCAACAAGATAGCAGCCTGGAGGACCGTCGCAAATCTGACAACCACCACAGAGATTCCCGCCGTCGGGGACATGAGGACTCACCCCCTACTCAACAGCGTGAAGAACCAGAGCGTGGAAGAGGACATAAGGACCAGCAGCATTACAGGAATGCACAGGACTATGAGGACAGACAGAATGACTCGTATAGTCGTCACAGCAGTAAAAACGGCTCCCAGGTGGACAAGGACAAAGATAGACGGCGTAGTAGAGAGAAGGAACCTCTGCGGAGAAGCAGAGAGAGGTCAAAGTCACAAGAGCGGAGCCGCAAGGACATCGACTTCAGGGACTCGTACAGAAAAGGCATGGAGAGGGTGGACAAAGAGAACAGAAATTCTGACAGATATAGAGAGTCTAGGAGAAAAGAGGAGAGAAGCAGGGATAGTTCACCTAGGAGACATAGATAGCCTTCTTGAAGAAGAAGATATAAAAATCATGATAGTCATGGTGTTGTCCCAACTTTGAACCTTGTTTGTTCACTGTGGCTCTCACTTGTGTGCTTTTGCTTAGCCTCAAATTTGCTGTACGGTAAAGCATAATGAAAATTTTAACATTCGTTGAAAGTACAAATGTAGGAGTGTACCATGCACACATGATTCTGTGTAAGGAGATCCTGAAAGGATTTCAGGGGTTAAAATGAGCTTGGCTCATCTTGTGGTGGACGTTTTGTATTTTTATGTATCTTTCGCCCAATTGCATTTTTTGGTGGTTGTTAAAAATAATTGGGGGAAAAAACAAGATTAAAGCTGACATTTGCTATAAATTCACAAGGTTGATTGTGTTCATTAAAGGTTAGGGTCGCAGATGGTTTTTCCTTCTACTTATGTCTAATAAAAGGTAAAACAAAACAAAATGGCAAAAACAAATTATAGGCCCTTTAAAGAATAATGTGCTGTTTTGGTTTGATTTCAATAAATTAAATCCAGTTTCAGAGTTTTATCTGAAGATATCTCAGAAAAACATATTCACAACATATGTTTGTGATGATTTAGTTACCAATATAACATTCAAATATTAAATAAAAATAAAATAATTCACTATTTTAAATTGTGCAGTGTGGAAAACAATGCCTTGATTATTTTTAACTAGATTCTTTTGAGGGATGCACCAATAAAGAATTGTGATCCAATATGATATTGGAGTACAACCCCAATTCTGAAAAAGTTGGGACAGTATGAAAAATTAAAACAACTAAAAACAAAAAGGAGTGATTTGTAAATTATATTCTCCCTTTGCTATATTGAAAGCACTACAACTAAATTTTTTCATGTAATTTCAAATCAGATGATTGCAACAATCTCCCAAAAAAGTTATGACAGGAAATGTAAGACTAATAACAATTTGACGAGTTACAATAAAATAAAGGCAATGTGAAACAGGAGATGTTAAACAGGTGAGGCAATTGTGTCATTGTATATAGAAGCCTCCAAAAACAGCCTAGTCCATCAAGAGCAAAGATCATTTGAGATTTGTCAACAGATGCTTCAGCAAATAATCCAGCACTTTGAGAACAATGTTCCCCAAAGACAAATTGGAAGGATTTTGGGCATTTCACCTTCTACAGTGCCCAATATTTAAAAGATTGAAGGAATCTGGTCAAATCTCGGTGCGTAAAGGGCAAGACGAAAACCACTTTTAAATGTACGTGATCTCTGATCCCTCAGACGTCACTGTCTTAAAAAACATCACTCATCTTTAATGGATATCATGAACATGGGCTTGGGATAACTTTAGTAAACCTTTGTTAGTCAACACAACTCGCCACTGCACCACTTTGAAAGAAATTGTAACTTTGTTCTCTGTGTCTTTACATGTTTCAGTAGAACTGGTCTCAGTTATAAACACTGAAACAAAAAGCACATTATAAACACACTTTGACATTCTTACATCAACTGAATTCTGAATGATAAAGCTTGTCCCTTTTTAGTTGAAGCAGCCTCTACTTAAGCTTTAGCAAACTTGAATATCCCTTGCTTCGTTTAGCTTCAAGGTGAGTAATCAAATTACCTGTGTTGAAAGTTTTAATGGTAGAATTCAAGCAGCGCAAGAATTAAAGTTTACTTAAGTAAACAGTAAACTGCTGTCACCATCGCCCAAGTTATTTCACAATAGAGGCTTTTTCTTTTAAGCAGCACGAGTATTGGCTAATTGTCTTACACATTTTCCCACCCCTTTTGTTTGACAAGAAATAATCGGCTCTAATCATTGGCTGTTTATAAAGAATTACCCGATATTCGATTTTTATCCTCCGATACCAATAATTGGCCAATACGTTGGTGTATTGCAAAGATGTGACATCTTTTCAACATTTAAAGCCATTTGACACCAAAGTCACAAGTTGTATGTGTAATTTTGGCAAAAGGTTGAATAACAGAGACACTTTTCTTCAATCTATTACCCATAACTAACTGTTCTGGACTTTAATTTTAATGTCACAATTGAAAAATCTCTCTCTCTGTCTCAAGAGGTGTTTCATCTCCATGTCTCCCTCATCTCAATGTGGGAGCTTAAGTCAGATGTCTGTTGTACCCCACGTTTATATGTTATGCCTAGTTTAATATGCCACATGAGATTCCAGTCACATCTAAGATGCAATAATATTTCATCACAATGTTTCAGACAGCATGCTTGCATTGGATGTAAAGTTGCTTTGCTTTACTGAATCTGTCATTCTGCCCGATAGCATTTAACATCTGCTGTGACCTTGTATGTATCCTTAGGGGTAACTGAGCCTAGTCTGTATAAGAGAAGCCCAATATAGATGAAATGCTGTGAATGAACACACGGGGTAACCTCATTGTGATGAACACAATGAGGTTACCCCATGTGACTACCCTCCCTAGCAAATGGGCCAATTTTTTTGCTTAGGAGACCTGGCTAATTTTTGACCGTTAAAATACTCACTGTTTCAAAAGTATAACCACAAGACTTAAATATGATTTTAGTGTGATAAAATCTCTTCTAAACCTTTTCTTTGTAAAGTCGTTGCCATTTTATAACTTCGTTACCATGACGATGCAAATATGTTTTAAACAAATTCACAGCTCAAATAATACATGAGTTTTAACAGAAGAATTCATTCAAGCGCTTTTATAACATTAGAAGCTTCAAATTTCTGTTTTAAGCCTCCACAAATTGGCCACATTCACTTCCTTTGTAAGTGCCCCACTGTAACCTTGATTTTTGCTTTTTTTTTTTTTTTTAAGAGGAACAAGACTAAAATCCTTTTTGAGGTAATCAACATTATGCCACACATGCAGTCATTTGACCTTAACTTGTGTTGAACCAAGAACATTCCTTTAACACTACTAAACTCAGAAGATGCATCAATGTAACAAAAAAACATTTCCAGGTCACATTTCATCCATTAGAATATTAAATATTGTCTTCTGTTGTAGTCCATTCACCTCAAGGTTCAACAGATTGTGCATTCTGAGATGCTATTCTGCTGCTACAATTGACAATTGCTCATTACAATTGTACAGAGAGGTTATCTCCATTGGAGTGGTGGTGGCGTAGTGGGCTAAAGCACATCACTGGTAATCATGAAGGTCGCTGGTTTGATCCCCACAGCCACCACCATTGTGTCCTTGAGCAAGACACTTAATCCAAGTTGCTCAGGGGGGATTGTCCCTGTAATAAGTGCACTGTAAGTCGCTTTGGATAAAAGGCATCTGCCAAATGCATAAATGTAAATGTTATCGGAGTTACCGTAGCATTTCTGTCAGCTTGAATCAGTCTAGCCATTCTCCGTTGACCTGTCTCATCAAGAAGGTGTTTCTGCCAGCAGGACTGCCGCTCACTGGATGCTTTTTGTTTTTGGCACCATTCTGACTAAACTCTAGAGACTCTGCGTGAAAATCCCAGGAGATCAGCAGTTACAGAAATACTCAAACCAGCCCGTCTGGCACCAACAATCGTGGTTGGGTCGGTCTGTCTGTCTATATCTGTTCTTTCATTGTCATGGAAAATAGCGCCACAATGCAAATAAAGAATCTTAACAAATGGCTGTCTTAATATATTTGCTTTGATTTTGGGATGAAATCGGATCCAGACATGATCTTGACAGTTTTCATGACATTCACCCAGTAAAATCCTTTCAAAGAGAATAACAATCAGCTTGAATACTCAAGTGGGTCAGTGGCATTAATAACTAATGGCTCCTTTGTTTGCTGTGCTTAAATGTCTTGTTTACCATCAGTTCCCACTCGAGACAGGCTGTTGACAGTATCAGAGCTAAAGAACTTCCTTCTCTATACAAGGCAAGAATAAAAGAGTGCGCTCTGGAGGGAAAAGCTGGCCCGTTTCATTATCGGTGAAGCAAGAGATAGACCTGTTATTTCTAACTCCTTTGGCACCACACTGTCAGAGGCACTTCTGGAAAAGCTTCTTCTCTGTCACCAGCCCCACCAACAGCTTCTCAGCAGAAATGTTTCACTTCAGTATCAGGAAAGTTTTGGAAGCAGCTCCCTATCATTCACACTTAACTGCCAATTTGCATGCCTGACTCAGGAAAGACTTATTTTTCACCCCATATGGTGGTATATATCAGGATGTTTCAGCTTTTGTTTTGTGGTATTAAAGGAACAGTTTACACTTCCTCATGTCATGTCAGTTCTGTGTGAGTTACATGATGAGAGTCTGTTTTTAATGTAATCTGGGTTGAATGTTCCTTTACATTGCATACCTTTGATCTGGTTTTTGATGTTGACATCTACTTTATCTAGCTTCTACCAAGTGACAGATGAATTTACGCCCAGAGTACTGTAGAGTTTGATTGGATACTAGGCCTTTGAGGCCAACAACAAAAGACAAGGTATGCATATTCACCCGCGACCCACCATTTGAGAACCACTGAGCTAGACTGTCTCTGATCCTCTGCTGTTCTCTTGACTATAGTCAGCATTTGTTCATAAATACAGCATCGTAGTTATTCATAGTTCACAGACTGAGAAGTGAGATAGTCTTAATAGGGACATTCAGAGGCATTTCATCAGACTCTGAACACTTGACTCACTTCTGGGACATAAACATCAGATACATTTGTGATGACTGTGGCAGTCTCCAGTACTGTACACCTACCAGATGTTCTGCTAAATAATGTAAATTGCATTGCTAACCCTATACTCTACAAATTTGAGCTACATAAACAAAATGTAATATGCTGTGGGTTGTGTGGTCCTGCTATTAGCTGTGTGAATGGGCAGTTCTTTGAATGCCTGGAAAGAAAATATCGCCATGAATGGAAGCTCTGCCCAACTTCATGGGAAGTGAATGAAAGGCTAGAGTTCCATGTGGGTGCTACCGCAAACCCTGTTTTTAAATTCTAAAATATAATTTTTTGTAGATCACGGTTACTGTAACATGCAATTAGTGGTCCAAACATTCTGGTAAGTTGTCTCACCACAGCAAACAACTTAAGCATTATTAGGCTATTCAAACACACCCAAGACTAGCTTGGCAAAGTTGAAAGGAAATAAATAGAACTTGTTTGTGTACACCCAAACTCACTGTCCCCCTCATCCATATTCAAAAATGTAATGCACGTTTAAAGAATGGCATATGGTGAAGTGTGAATTGGTTACATTAGTGTTTTGGGTTGTGGTTGTTTAATGACCGTTTCTCTCTCCTGGTCTCCCCATGCTGAACAGAACTTTGCAACCTCATCTTAAAGGAAAATTCCAGGTTCAATACATGTTATGCTCAATCGACAGCTTTTGTTGCATAATGTTGATGTTGAATGTTGATAATGTTTTGACCCGTCCATCCTTTTCTTAAAAAAAAAGACAAATTAAGCATAAATCGAGGTTACAGTGGGACACTTACAATGGAAGGGAATGAGGCCAATTGTTGGAGGATTTAAAAGCAGAAAGTTGAAGCTTACATTTTTTTAATGTTCTGTTAAAACTTGTATTATTTAAGCTTTAAAGTTTTTTAAGTTGTAGATTTTACGGTAATTTCAGTGTTTTAGAGTTTATAGCGTTATATCATTATGGCAGAAAAAAAAACATTGGAACATATTACACAGAATAGGTTGATAAGCAATTGTATCATACTAAAACCACGTTAACATGCATGTCTCATGGCTATACTTAAAAAAAAAAAAAAATGTTATCCCCTTTTCTCACCAATTTGGAATGCCCAATTCCCAATACTTAGTAGGTCCTTGTGGTGGTGCGGTTGCTCACCTCAATCTGGGTGGTGGAGGACAAGTCTCAGTTGCCTCCAATTCTGAGACAGGCAATCCGCACATCTTATCATCTTATCATGTGGCTCGCTGTGCACCACAACTGGCAACTGGGCCTATTTGGTTGCTTAGGAGACCTGAGAGAATTAAGTGTTTCAGTTTTTATTTGTTTCATCACATTCCCATTGGGTCAGAAGTTTACATACACTTTGTTAGTATTTTGTATCATTGCCTTAAATTGTTAATCTTGGGTCAAATGTTTTGGGTAGCCTTTCACAAGCTTCTCACAATCAGTTGCTGTAATTTTGTCCCATTCCTCCAGACAGAACTGGTGTAAATGAGTCAGGTTTGCAGGCCTCCTTGCTCGTACATGATTATCAGATCTGCCCACAAATGATCTATCGGATTGAGGTCAGGGCTTTGTGATGGCCACCCCAATACCTTGACTTTGTTGTCCTTAAGCCATTTTGCTACAACTTTGGATGTATGCTTGGGATTATTGTCCATTTGGAAGACCCATTTTTGACCACAATTTAGCTTCCTGGCTGATGTCTTGAGAGTCACTCAGCGCACCCTGGATTTGAACTCGTGACTCCAGGGGTGGTAGTCAGCATTAATACTCGCTGAGCTCTGCAGGCCCCCTTTGTGGCTATACTTTTGAAAAATATAAAATAAAGTAGTATTTTAACATTTATGGATAGGCCTCCATTCACTTCCATTGTAAGTGCTTTGCTGTAACCCAGATTTAGACATTTGTTTTTTAAAAGGATACATATATATATATATATATATATAGTTAATCTAAAAAGTTACTACATTACAAATTACATCTACAGTGTAATAATATTACTGTACTAATTACTCTGTCTGAAAAGTATTTGCATTACTCATTACTAATTACTTTCTAAAACCCTTATACACCTCGACCAGATGAACAATACAAATGACTTATTCATGAACTGGCCAGAGAATTTAAGGGGGCAGTGTTAAATTAGAAAACATATATTTTAACATTAGACATTAAATTTCGATTTTAAATTCACTACAGTTTTATATATATGCAGGTAACCTCCCAACCCTGTATGTATATGTATATGTATATGTATATATATATATATATATATATATATATATATATATATATATATATATATATATATATACTGTATATGTATATATACACACACACATATATATATACAGGGTTGGGATGGTTACTACTGAAATGTATTCCACTACAGAATACATGCTATAAAATGTCATTTGTATTCCATTAGATTACTCAAATTCAGTAACGTATTCTAAATACTTTGGATTACTTCTTCAGCAGTGGTAGATTTTTCACTTGTTTTGACTATAAAAACTCTGCCAGTACAGCAAGACAAAATACACGTTAAAATTACATTCTCTGAAAAAGAGAATGCAGTGTTGTTTCTGTGAATTTTTGTTGATAAACAAATATGATCATGCCTGAAATGGCTTGAAATAGCATTTTAGCTTGGCGTAAAGCTGACAATTTTCACAAGATTTATTTATATTTCTTCTGCTCCAAACTTACTTCAAACTTTCTTCTCTGTCTGCTGGTATGAATGTAACACATCATAAGCAAGTGTTTCACCGCTGTTCAAATGCACTTTGGATCGCATCATTTATTTGTATAAATGTTTTCCATCTGAAAGGACTAAATATTAAATGAAAATAAAATGCAAAGTAATCTGTAATTTATGAGCTAAAGTGTTTGAAAATATGGGGTTACCAAGAAAGAATGTATAGTTTTTGGCTGGTCATGTGATCTCAATATGGCTGCCACCTTGAGGCAGCCCAGCTCCAACTTTTATTAAAGGAATAGTTCACCCCAAAATGAAAATTCTTTCATCATTTACTCACCCTCGTGCCATCCCAGATGTGTATTACTTTCTTTCTTCTGCTGAACACAAACAAAGATTTTTAGAAGTATATTTCAGCTTTGTTGGTCCATTCAATGCAAGTGAATGGTGACCAAAACTTTTAAACTCCAAAAAGCACATAAAATCAACATAACAGTGAACTATTAAATTCCAGTGGTGAAATCCATGTATTCAAAAGTTATATGATAGGTGTGGATGTGATGCAGATCAATATTTAGGTCCTTTTTTACTATAAGTCTACTTTCGATTATCCCTCCTAAGCATGTTCATGAGGGGACTGAGTTGTTCTTTTTTATAGCAATTTGCATTCTTCTTGCATATTACCACCTTCTGGGCAGGGAGGAGGAAGAAAAAGGTGTGGGATAAAGCAAAGGAAATAATTTTTGCACAACAGCCTAGTAGGTGGTGATATGCACAGAGAAGGCAAATCTGCAAAAAAACAGAAGAACTCGTGAACTTGTGAATGCCCATAGGAGTGCTGTGTGAAAGTAGATTTTATAGTACAGATGGACATAAATATTGATCTGTTTCGCACCCACACCTTTTATATCACTTCAGAAGATATGGATTTAACCACTGTTGAAAAAGCACATGAATGCAGCATAAAAGTAATCCATAAAACACAGATTACTTTTATACTGCCTTCATGTGCTTTTTCAACCTTCAAAGTTCTGGCCACCATTCACTTGCATTGTATGGACCTACAGAGCTGAAATATTCTTCTAAATTCTAAAAACCTTAATTTGTGTTCAACAGACGAAAGAAAGTCATACACATCTGAGATGGTATGAGGGTGAGAAAATGATGAGAGAATTTAAATTTTTGGGTGAACTATCCCTTTAAACTACATGATTATGCCTTCATGTCATTTGAGTGTTTCTGATTTTAAACATATTTTAAAAAGTAATTTTCAGTTTTTTTTGTAGACAAAAAAAAGTAATAATTAACAAGGAAGAAAAATGCTGAACACCTTTAAATAAGCAATTTTATGCATTTATAATTTGCAATAATTAAACTGAATTATATGCTATAATATATATGTGCATTATATCGGCCACTGGAAAACCCACATCTGTTGACCAGTAGGTAGTGCTCACTGAATTTATTTTACTTTTATTATTACTATCATCAAACCAGCAATACAAAAACTCCCTAAAAATCACTGTATAATTGCAAAGTGATTGCTTCCTGTATAGAGAAATAGAGCGAGCCAGTGTGAACAACCAGAGAAAGTAGGGCATACAGTAAGTGCTCTTAGGTAGCTTTGCCCCTGAGGTCCTGGGATGAGCATGCGTGGAGATTTCCAAGACTAGACAGGATACGAAATTACGAATTCTATATGAATACTACGGCGAAGTTTTATATTATGTATATTAATTATGTCATCCTGACGTTGCACGGTTACCTCCCAATAACAAAGGCTTGGCTCGTGAATATTAATCAAGCCATGCTGACGTTTTCGTTCACCTACTTATGGCGAAACCTTTTCTTGTGAATATTCATGTTATGAAATTGACGTCGCTCAGTTACCTTCCAATAGCGAAGGCTTGGGTCATGAATATTAATTAGTAAGCCTTATCCGTAGTAGGATTTGTAAACACTTCAGTCAGGACTCGGCTCATCGCCTCAAACACGATGGTATGTTCCCGGGCAACCTGCAACACAGAGTGACGCCAAGTCTGCACAACTTTACCGGCAAACGACAACTGTTCAGGTGAGTGAACCTCCCGGGAGAATGTTACTCAATGAAGTCAAATACAAATGTGTTATCTTTTAACCGCTATCTTTAAAAAAAAACAATCGCTCGAGCACGCATAACCGCTCAGATGAGGATGAGCTGACTGACTGATAGCCAAAGCAAAGTCTGTTGGAAGTATGTTAAATTCATGGTTATTTGGCTATATTTTATTTTTATAAATATATCACATAATTTTAAACTAAAGTGGAACAACAGGTTGGCGACATCGGCATGATATTCAGTACAATCGCATGGGAGAAGATATAACAACTTCTTGAAGCATCAACTGTATTTAATATGTTGATTCTCATATTTAAAAAAAATCCTGTTTATATCGAATCAGACAGAAATCTCCAAGCGCATCTAAAGCGTCTTTGGAGCCTTCTTCCGTAAGCAGAGCGCACATTTCATTGACAGCTATATGAACTTTGGAAAAACGCTTGCAGCTTACCTGTTCACACCTTAATTCGAATTAAAGGTTGTTTTCTGTCACTGTCTGTCGGTTTAAACCCTGCTTGGTAGGCGTCAGAAGATATAGCTCAGCTGACTCTGAACGTGCTCATAATGTCTCAAAATGCTGTCAAGGTCAGTTGCTCACTTAGTTTTAAAAGACAGTTTGTACATGTAACAGATCCTTATAAGACAGACACTTAAATACAAGCAATTTAGCTAATTATTATCATAGTAAATATAGTAAATGCTATATATTAGAGCCCGACCGATATGGGATTTCTGAGAATGATACCGATTTTAGAGGGGGAAAATTCACCGATTACCAATATGGTGGCCGATATAGCTAATTTTTGAGCTGGGATAAAAACAGACCTTTTTTTATGTGGATTGTTCACCGATTTTGCACCGATATGACTATGCAAAGGTACTCAGAAGGCTGCTTTCTTAAACAAATATTTTTATCAAAGAATAGTTGACATTATTTTTATAATACATGTCAACAAATTCTATAACACTGAGAATATAAAGACTAAAGACTAAATACAATAAATAGTTAAATAAACACCATGTTCAGTATATATCAGTTGCTGACTATTTAAATAAAGAATAAATAAAAATACAATAAATAGCTAAATAAATACCAGTACTGTATCTGTCAGTTGATTAAAATGTATATAACGAATAAATATAAATAAAATAAATAGCTAAATAAACATCAGTAGTAATATGTAGCATCAGTCAAATGCTGACTATTTTAATACTGCCAGTCAATTAGGGGCAGGTTGTAAAACAAGAAGCATTTACACCTGCCTAGTCAAGAGATAAACATCGGCAGTGGTGTTACACGGTATTCTGCAATACACGTTTAGAGGAAACTTTCAACGGTGGAAAACCAGACTTGTAAATATTGTATTTTGTAAATGCAATGACTGGAATTGTTCGGTTGAAGGGGGTACCAAACTGCGAATCCTGAACAAAACAGTTTGATGAATGCATGTTTATACATTAGCTTCCACTCAGCTGACAAGGTATGAAACTAGCTACACGGTTAGCTAGTTAGCTATAAGCTCATTGTCACAGAGAAAAAGATGGACTTTATTTACTTTCCAGCATTGCATCTCACCAGCTAGGTAATAACTTAGCAACAACACTCAACAGACACAATCCACCACCGCATCAGTGTCTGCTGAGCTGCAAAAAGATGCTCTGTTAAACTATAGC
This sequence comes from Xyrauchen texanus, assembly GCF_025860055.1. NCBI lineage: Eukaryota > Metazoa > Chordata > Actinopteri > Cypriniformes > Catostomidae > Xyrauchen > Xyrauchen texanus. The sequence goes on along the minus strand of NC_068293.1, from coordinate 37,954,588 downwards.
TGGCTAACATAGCAAACAGATGCTGCTTTAATATATCCACATCATTTTCCGTCCTCATGATGGCATCTATTTTGTGAAGTGCACTATTCCCTCCTTTAGCAAAGCACCCCCACAACATGATACTGCCACCCTCATGCTTCACGGTTAGGATGGTGTTCTTCGGCTTGCAAACCTCACCCTTTTTCCTCCAAACATAACTATGGACATTATGGCCAAACAGTTCAATATTTGTTTCATCAGACCATAGGATATTTCTCCAAATATTAAGATCTATGTTCCCATGTGCACTTGCAAACTGTAGTCTGGCTTTTTTATGGTGGTTTTGGAGCAATGGCTTCTTCCTTGATGAGCAGCCTTTCAGGTTATGTCGATATAGGACACGTTTTACTGTTGATATAGATACTTTTCGACCTGTTTCCTCCAGCATCTTCACAAGGTCCTTTGTTGTTGTTCTGGGATTGATTTTTACTCTGCTCCAAACTACGTTCATCTCTAAGACAGAATGCATCTCCTTCCTGAGCGGTATGATGGCTTTGTGGTACCATTGTGTTTATACTTGCGTACTATTGTTTGTACAGATGAACGTGGTATCTTAAGGCATTTGGAAATTGCTCCCAAGGATGAACCAGACTTGTGGAGGTCCACACATTTTTTTTTCCAGGTCTTAACTGATTTCTTTTGATTTTCCCATGATGTCAAGCTGAGTTAGTAGTCCTTAAAATACATCCACAGGTACACCTCCAATTGACTCCAATTATCCTATCAGAAGCTAATTGCCTAAAGGAATTGACATCATTTGGAATTTTCCAAGCTGCTTAAAGGCACAGTTAACTTAGTGAATGTAAATATCTGACCTACTGGAATTGTGATGGAGTCAATTAAAAGTGAAACAATCTGTCTGTAAACAATTGCTGGAAAAATTACTCATGTCATGCACAAAGTAGATGTCCTAAACAACTTGCCAAAACTATAGTTTGCTAATATGAAATCTGTGGAGTGGTTAAAAAATGAGTTTTAATTACTTCAAGATAAGTGTATGTAATCTTCTGACTTTAACTGTATATAATGTATATATGTACACATACACATACACACATGCATATATGTGGAATAGTGCCCGAAAATTCATTTTCACCAATATATCGGTATCGGCATATATGTTTAACGATATGTGCAGAAATGAATTTTTTCCAGAACTTATAATGCAGAAAACAATGCTTTAGATTTTGTGTCATAACGTAGTTTATCCAGCAGAGCACGCTCCGACTCCATTGTTTACAGAGCTGAGCTGATGGTACCTCTGCAGACAGGGCAGAATAAAGTGGTGCAGAGCTAAGCAGTGTCTTCTCGGTAAGTTGTTAACTAGTTTGTGAAACACATGCTGTAAAGTTAATAAACAATGACCCCATCATTTTCCCTTTTTTAATATTACTAATATAACATTAACCCTGTCCCTGACAACCATGTCACTCATGTTGATCACATCTGTTTGTTATGTTAGCCAGCTATAGTTTGTCAGTGCAGTCAGTAATGTAGCAGATTGAAAGGTAAACATCAGAGCCTCTTTTTGCAGCTCAGCAGACACTGGTGCAGTGGTGGATTGTGTCTGTTGAGATTGTATTATTATTTATTCTTTAATTAAATGGTTATCAATTGACTGATACTAAAAATATAGTACAGATTTTTATCTATCTCTATATTGTATTTTGTTTTATTCTTTATTTAAATGGTCAGCAACTGACTGATACTGAACATACAGTGCTGATGTTTAAGATATTTATTGTATTTGTATTTGTTCTTTATATTCTCAGTGTTCATTTCTAGAATTTGTATAATAATGTATAATAATAATGTCAAATATTCTTTGATACAAATATTTGTTTAAGAAAGCAGCCTTGTGAACAATCCACATAGAAAAGGTCTGTTTTCATTTCAGCTAAAAAATTTACTATATCGGCAGTTGTTGGCCATTATATCGGTAATCTGTGAATTGCCCCCCTCAAAAATCGGTATCGTTCTCAGAAATCCCATATCGTTTGGGCTCTAATGTGGCATGTGGTGGAATAGAATTACACCAGTAATAACAGGAGTACAGTAGTGACAGCCTTTCACTGTTTGATGTCATGTTTTTGCTTTTGTCCTTGGACTAAATCCATCTCATATTTGTAATTCTACTACAGTGAGCCTCATAATATATGCAACCTAAAGGGCTATACTTACTTTGAGCACTAGCCTGATAGTATTCTGACAACATCATTAATTAATTAATTCATTCATTCATTCATTCAAATAAATAACGTAATAAAACAATTCTAATAGACAAAACATATCAGAATGTATAATCAAAATTCCATAGGAAATGTATGAAGGTCATTTTGACCCTATTGATGAATGCTATGTGATACAAATGTGTTATGGAATATGAAATTAATAGATATGACATGCAAACAAGGTGTTTGAGGAATATGTTTCAAATTGTTTTACTGATAACATATTCAAAAAATCACATACTCTTTGGTCAATTTGACCTAGTTTATGCATTCTAGTTAATGAAAGGGATTTTTATATTTCAACTTAACTTGATTTGATGCAGCCAAAACCTTAGTTTGACCTTTTTTGACCTATGTCAGTTTCTGTGTATTGACTGACACTCTCTCTCTCTCTCTCTCTCTCTCTCTCTCTCTCTCTCTCTCTCTCTCTCTCTCTCTCTCTCTCTCTACCTCTACCTCTACCACCCCATGTCTGTGTGTTTGTGTAATAATAAGTGATGTGTAATATGAACATGAGGTAGTAGGTGTGGCTTCTCATTTCTTCTCCCTGAAGTGCGGTGCACCTGTACATAATTAAGACCACTTATGTCCTTTGCTCATCAGGACTCATTTGCTCAGCAATATTGCATCATACCTCAAAACAATGTGTTGCCTTGAAGCATTAATTTTGGGAAAATGGGTCTTTTCATAAACCTATTTAGTCCACCTTTGTTCTATTTGTCCCTAAGACAAATGTACCCACAATGACAATAAGCAGTCTTTGTAAACATATATTTGGTCATTATTCCTTCCTTCCTTCCTTCCATCCTTCCATCCTTCCATCCTTCCTTCCTTCCTTCCTTCATTCCTTTCTACCTACCTACCTACATAATTCCTTATAATATTTGTTCTTGTTTCAGAATGACATGGGTGAATAAATGAAAACATAAATTATCTATTAATTTAAATGCAGGTTGTCAAGTTAGAAAATGATCATGATGACTGTAAAATGTGGTTTAGAACTCCTACTGTATGTTTGTTAAATATTTCCCTTTTATTTACCCAATATTGTTTGCTGACCATACATAATATTGAAATACCATTACGCATTATTTACAGTAAACGGACACACAGTAAAACATAGGCTATTTTAAGAAATTTTTATCATATTCCATGTGCATGTGTATTTAATTTTTTACCCTGATTATTTTTGTTCTTTCACCAGACACCAACTCAGTCAGTAGCCCTATTGTGGTTCACTATCTTTGCAGTGCACTGCACAAAAGCCATGCTGCCATGCCACAATAAAAGCTGTTTTTGTGGTATATCATGTCCCCTGTAGCTAGGAGATGCCTGTATAGGTGACTGGTAATTAGTCCCATTCTGTCTGCCGTGATTTATGGAGCTCAGTATCATGCGTAAAAATGATCCATGAGCAGACGAGGCAGAAGTTCTGCACAAGCGTGCTCCCTTAGGTTTATTATGATTTCATATTTGAAGAAAATGTAATTTATTATCCACCAAGTTAATAAACCATAAATCGGCACATTTAGTCGTTAAGATCTTTATACTGTATGTCCATGGCATTGTGGGAACCTTGTGTCACTACCATATGTTACATACTGCTGTATTCTATACTCTCTTTAATGTCTAGAGGTAGGTGGTATGACCAAAAACACCTGTCATAGGATAAGAAATTCAATATCACAGTAAAAGTATATTCAAGCTCTGTTATTTTTTATTCATTTATCTTTTATTTAGAACGTGTCAGAAGCAAACCAAGAGTTTATTCATAATAAATAAATCATAAGTTTGTGAAAACATATGCTAAAACAGCTTTACATGTTGTAACACTTGAGTTAGAAACATACAACTCAAAACATTAATAATAAAATATGAAACTGTAAATACTGATTGAATGAGCCAAAAGTCTAGCCACTTTCCTGCAACAATAAAAACATGCCGCTTTGAAATATGTATTCATTCAGTTCACAAAGCTTAAATGTTTGATTACTATGGAATGTGAAATTTCCTTGCATTAGCTTGCTTTTCCAGTCTTCCGCATTCTGATGCATTTGAATGGGAGTGAATGGAGCACAAAGCGTATTTTAACCACGGTTTAATGTGGCAGGTTGCGATGTTGCTTAGCAACTATAAACAACTAAACTCTGCTTCATACAGTCCTTAATAACAGGTTTTTCCTCATCTTGACTTGTTTAGGACACATCCTGTTCTGTATTTGTTCATTATTGTTTCTTCGTTGCTCTCACATCAAAGTAACATACAGCTGTGTTGCCCACTGATAGTTGCACAAACATACTGCAGATATAAATGTAGAGTCAAATCTGCACTGGTTGACATTTCTACTGTCACACTGTATGTAGGCACTATTTTCAGTATATACTGTATTATATAGTGTAGTGCCCAGCTCTAATTATGTCAATTAACATATGTCTCTGTTCGTCTTTTAGTCGTTTGTCACTATGGTGGAATACTACCAGTTAAATTGTATAAAAACTAATTTGCCATTAAGGTCACAACTGCTGTAGAGTGACATGCAATTGTGACATCACGTCTAATGTGACCTGAATTAGCATGCACATTACTGCCAATATACACACACCCGTGTACGTACACCTCCATTATTGTGTGTGTAGTTTCTTCGACCTTACATTTATTTTTACTGACGGAAAAGCCCAGGAGGGGGCTGCTGCTCCTAGCTGGATGGAATGCTAGTATGGAATGGGGTGGAAATAAATTGCCTCCACATCTCCCGTGTCTCTGTGGAGTTTAACGAAAGATAACTGTAGCTGGGAAACTAGGATATCCGGAAGGTCAGCTAGTTCCAGTAATTAGTAAGAGGGATGAACATCGAAGGTGAAATAGGGAGAAGGGAAATATTCCTTTTTGAAGGAGGTTATGAATCCCTCTTACAGTGTTTTTCTTTTTTCTGACAGGGCTAGGTCTGTATCAAAGGATGTAGAACAATCTGAGAAACAGGAAGCCTTAACAAAATTGTGTCAAAACAGTAGTGTTCCTGAAGGAAATCCCACCTTTTTTTTCTCTAAATAGAAATTGATTTGTAACAATAACATATAAACCTTTCGAGACAGTCCTACCATGAGTTCTGAGGTTGTTAAATGATGGTATATAGGGATGGGCATTTTTGAGTAGTTTTGTAGTCGAGTACTCTAATCCACAAAAACATGTAACCGATTACTCGTACATTAGAATGCATTAATGTACATATTCACAAATAAAACAAGTTTCAAAATAAGATAACTTCAACAAACTATGCTTTTCTTTTGATACAAAAATGTAATGTACAATATGCATTAATAAAAATGGAAAACACTTTTAATTTTTTTTAAATAACAGCAAAAATATTTGGTCTCAACTGGAGCTTACATTAAAACCAATACTGACGGCATGAGAGTAATGCACAGATATAAACTCTGAGTCTACATAAAGCTATCACATTTTTATAATTTCAGATGTTATTATTCAGAAAAACAAGTGGTGAAAGTTTGCTTTTTATAAAATCTGCTCTGTCAATATTTTGAGATTTTACACATGTACTGTACACACATTTCCTTTCCACTAATGATAGTAGATCCTAGTCCATTAGTTTGCATGACTCGAACAAGAATCAGAATAAGAATGATCTTTATTGCAAAGTATGCTTACACACACACACACACAAGGAATTTGTCATGGTGACACAAGCTTCCAGTGCAAAGAGAATACAAAACAAATATACATATACAACATATACATACAAACGTTTGAAATATACATATATATGTAAACAGTGAAATAAGAATAAAAATAAGATACAACAGATAAATATATAGAGGAAACTAATAAGAGTAGATTTCAATAAAAATAAAAAATTGCAAGTATTGCCTAAGATAACTTGGCTTTGTGCCTTGATTACACTTTCTCTCATCCGACACCTCGATGACACACATCTGTGTCCCCCAGTGGACTCAAATGTAACTGCAGGATTTGGTGCAATTCAGAGGGAAGCGGTCTATTTCATTCTGCTCATGGCAGGCAAATCGACAAAGGAAAATTAATTTTCAATATTCGAGTAGTGTTTTTAAATGGTCTGCAAATATATAGCAGATATCATCCATATAGAGATATATTTAATCTCTATATGGATGATCTGTCTAGGCAGTTGAGGGCCTGTAATACTGGGTGCATGATTGGTAATTCAATAGTGAACCATATGATGTATGCAGATGACCTTGTGATTTTTAGTCCAAGTAGTGCTGGATTACAGCAGCTACTTAAAATTTGTTCGGCATATGGTGTGGAACATGATATCAAATATAACGCCAATAAGAGTGTCGTCATGATTTGTAGAACTAAAGAGGATAAATGTTTGAACTACCCTGATTTTAAATTGGCTAACAATCAGCTTAGTGTCTGTGATAAGGTGAAATACCTTGGTCATTTTATCACTGATAGAATGACAGATGATGAAGATATCTACAGGCAATGTCGTATGATGTATGCACAAGCCAATATTCTCTTACGTAAATTTAGGGCATGTACGGTTGGTGTAAAGATATTTCTTTTAAAGCATATTGCACACCGTTCTATACTGCTCACTTGTGGTCAAATTATAGAAAGACAAGTCTTTTAAAATTGAAGGTAGCATATAACGACGCAATGAGAATGTTACTCACAAGACCGAGATGGTGTAGTGCAAGTGAGATGTTTGTGGCTGCAAGAGTGAGGACCTTTCATGCTGTTTTAAGAAATGTAATGTTTAAATTCATGTGCCGGCTTAATGGGTCACAAAATGAAATAATAATGGGCTTAACTAACATACGGCTAAGTACTACACGCTACCAATCTCGTATGTGGAAGCACTGGTATAACTGTCTGTTGGTAGAACAATGACTCTCTATTATTATTTTGTTTTGTTTTGTTTGTTTTTAAGTGTAGGTATGTATGCCTGTGTGTTATGGTATATTCATGTATTGTTGTGGGTAAGATTTGGACCTTGAGTCTGTAATAAAAGTTTTTGAATTTTTTTGGAATAGCAACTTTTTAACCTTAACGGTATTCATAGCACTTTACACTGTGACTCATTCACCCATTCCCACACACATTCATACACCAATGGCAGTAGAGCTGCCATGGAAGGTGCTAGTCTGCCATTGGGAGCAACTTGGTGTTCAGTGACTTGCCCAAGGACACTTCGGCATGTGGAGTCATGTGGGCCGAGATTCGAACCACCAACCCAGCGATTAGTGGCTGACCCACTCTACCAACTGAGCCACAGCCGCCCAAATTTTTAATACTTAAGTATTTGGTGCTCAATTACTTGGTTACTCGTGCACATCCCTAATACTGTATGTAGATGCCAAATCGAGTCTTTGTGATTTTTAAATCTGATTTCTATGTGAAGAACCACACTACCCATAATCCTAAACATTGATCCACCAATCAGAAAAGTCCAATCAAAAAGGTCAGTCAGTCCCCCTACACTATCAAACAACCTGTATATTTGTATATTTTTGACATGTATGTTCTAACGTAAATGGTATATTATAAAATAAATGTTATTTTAAATCACTTCTAGTCAATAGTTTTACATCGTATGCCATTTGCAATGCTTCAAGGTATAAGTAGTTTATTCACTCAAAAAAGTAATGTTAAGTCTTGTATTTTTTCACATTTTTATATACTTTTTGGTTTCAAATCAAATGTTGGAATTTTATGAATTATATTGGAACTGGTTGGTTTGATTCATTGATTAGACCAGTAATGGCCATCCGCCCATTCATGAGAGAGTCGAGTTTCGGCGTATGATGTAGGCGTTGTGTAAGCTCTGGTGAGAAGTGATGAACGCTGAAGCGCAGAGGATGGAGGAAGCCAGTGAACGTGCAGACGGCCGTTACTGGAAGCCAGTGATTATAGTTTATAAAGTTATAAATATGGATATTTTTCTTACAAAAACGCATCGCTTTGCTTCAGAGGGCCTTTATTAACCCCCTGGAGCCATATGGATTACTTTTTTGATGGATGGATGCACTGTTTTGGGCTTCAAAATCTAAGGTACCATTCATTCCGATTATAAAGCTTGGAAGAGCCAGGATATTTTTTATTTTAATTCTTATTGTGTTTGGCCGAAAGAAGAAAGTCATAACACCTAGGATGGCTTGAGTGTGAGTAAATTATGGGATAATTTTCAGTTTTGGGTGAACTAACCCTTTAATGATGAATGTTTTTAAAAGCCTATCGAGAAAATGATTGGGAAACTTCCGTAACCAAGACTGCTGAAAAAGTTGGTGGTTACTTTTGCACTCTATAAAACACATGCACTCAGAAAATTTCATTTCATCTCCCTGTGGCCACACCTTGTCACCCGCTGTTTCCCCCAGCATCTATGCAGACACCCCCGTGCCATCACACGGGGCTGAATGCTTAATTTTTATGGCATCTATTTAGCTCCTTTGATTTACAAGTCAATTTATGTTGTTTTTGACCCACTGCGCTAGGGGTTCTGCCAAGCTGATGTTAATTTGGCCAGTTCCTGCTTGTTAAAGGGATAGTTCACCCAAAAATGAACATTCTCTCATCATTTACTCACCCTCATTGTTCCATAACTGTTCGGCTTTCTTTCATGGAACACAAAAGGAGGTGTTTGGCAGAATTTTAGCCTCAGTCACCGTTAACATTCAATAAAAGGTAAAAAGATGCAATGAAAGTAAATTGTGACTAAGACTAACATTCTACCTAACATTTCCTTTTGCATTCATCTGAAGAAAGAAAGCCATATGGGTTTGGAACATCATGAGGATGAACTATCCCTTTAAAGCCCCTTCTTGTCTCGTGCATTTATTTTTGAAATGTAGCTGTAAAAATTCACACCATGAGCTGCTGACAAGGGAGGGATATGATGAGTGCCATTGAAGAGAGCAACTCAGGACCGATGCGTATTACATAGCCCCAAAGACAAGCAAAATGTTACAGTCTTATGCATTAAGTAATACCTGAATAAATGCAGAACATACATGTGAAATGATGAGCCCAATCTCAAATTTTGCATGGGGCATAAATGAGTCACTCTGCATGGCAGATGCAAATGAATCTGTCTCTGCTATACTCCATAAGCCCTCTGGATGCTGTCAAAATACTGTTTATAAAACGAATGGTTCGAGTCTAAATTCTGATCAGATGAGCCCTGTTCTACGCCATTGTAAGATGCAGTACACCAGTGGCTGGGGATGCACCGATACTACTTTTTCTTTCCGATCCGATTCCGAAATTGGAAATCTCAGTATCGGCCAATACCGATCCCGATCCAATACCATTGTTGTTTTTTTGCATAATCAGTTTAGAACAGGGGTGCCCACACATTTTTGTGTGATGATCTACTTAAATGACCAACTCAATAAGATCTACCAACTAAAAAACACAGTTTCATTTAAAATAGGAAAATGCTTGTTGGGACTACTGCATGTATCCCTACATGGAATTCATCTTCTAATTAATAAAAAAATATATAATAATGTTCAATATTGATATCATTCAGTTTTAAAACTAAACCCAAAACACCTACAGCACAATAGATTACAATAGCCAGGGCATTTACCTTATTCTGATGACTTGCACTGAATGGAATCAGACAGTTTTGCCTAATCCGGGCAGCAGCATCGCAATTTCGCGCTGTGTTCTCAGAAGTCCTTGGAAAGCTTGTATGCGCAAACCTAGTTATCATTGCAACTGAATAAACAAAACCTCGCCTGGTCAATATTTACTCGTCAAGTGCAAGTCAGACAGAAACTAAAAGAAGGTAAGACATTATATTTATTTGTATTAAAATTTAATTAAAGTACATTTACATTTTGTGCGATCTACCAGCATTGCCTTTGCGATTGACTGGTAGATCGCGATCGATGTATTGGGCACCCCTGGTTTAGAATATCTTTACATTATTGTGTGGAACTAATTGGGTGTGCTCTTAATATGTAAAGAAGCAAAAACTTCTAACTACACATTATTTCAATATAGATGTATGTCTCATTAAGAAAAACTTTGTTAACTAGTAGTATACTGGATAATGTAGCAGCAAATTAACAGTAATTCCAATATAAGTCATCAGTAGAAAAGAAGCCTTTTTTCTTTCTTTTTTTTTTTTGCAAAATTTTTTCAACTTGTTTCTGGACTTTTTTTTCAATTTAGTTGGAAGATATCAGCTCAATTTTCATTCACAGTAATTTTTTGGTACCCCTTCAACTTAAATATTATTATCATTTGTAAACAAATGATAATAATAATAATAATAATAATAATAATAATAATAATAATATATTATATAGTAATAAATCTCAGTCATGCACCTTTTGTCAAGGATCCACCGGTCTCTCTCTCTCTCTTCCTCACTGCAGTCACAGTGCTCAATCTCCCCTGAGTTCTGATTACATGCACAGGCATATCATTAGTGGCTAATCAAGGACTGCGTGTGTGTGTGTGTGTGTGTGTGTGTGTGTGTGTGTGTGTGTGTGTGTGTGTGTGTGTGTGTGTGTGTGTGTGTGTGTGTGTGTGTTTATATACCCCCGCTTTCACACACACTCTTTGTCTGTTCTCATCGGTAGTATCTCTGACTCTAGACCTTTCTACTATGTCAAAATACCTGTGTCTTCTTTATTGCCTGCAAGTATCACAAGACTGTTGTGAGTTATCTGTTCATCGTGTCTATACCCTGTCTGGATATTACTCACCTGCTGTTTGCCACTCTGCTCAACTGGATTTACTCACAATGTTTACATCACTGTTTGTAGGCAAGTTCACAGTAGTTTAATTCGCTTCTTTTTTAAATTCTGGTAAAAAAAAAAAGAAGCACCTCCAGTGCCATTCTAAATGCTCATTATAAGTGAACCGAACTATTGAGGATCTACATCTGAGATGTTGTTCATGTGTAGCGTTCAAATTCTGCGCTCCGATGTGAAGGCTAAAAATAGGCGTGTGTGAGCTGCACATGCATTTTATATAGTTACTTGTTAAACAGCCTTTTGTGATTCACAGAGCTATTGCACATCAAGTGGCTTTTAATGAAATGCACGAGTCATAGGGACTATTTTAATTGTGTTTTTATTGTTCTTTTATGTCATTTTTTGGGTATGACAGTAATGAACATGATTAACACACAGTATAGGATTTGGATTGGGCTCGTCGGACTGATCCAGGTATCGAATCGGTGCATCCCTACCAGTGACCGTACTTTCTATATTAATGTGCCAAGTTGTTACGTTATTTGGCAATTGTGAACAACCTAGCTAATGGACTATATTACTCGGCAGAAGAAGATTCAGATTTGTGTTGTGCATAAGAAAACCCCTTGCCCATAGTAAAATCCCTGTTGCACATGTCTTTTTGCTGTCATATATGTTTGATATATATATTCTATTTTCTGTTAAATTTCTGAGGTTTTAGTAGGTTTGAAAACAATTTTGAAATCAAAACATACTTTGTTACAATTGAGAAATTTGTAGCAAATTTTGTCAATACACCCTGTCTACACTGGGCACATCAAAACGAACATTCTTAAACATTTTTTTGTCTTGTTGTCAGGAGTAGCGCCAGCGCTTGCAGCGTGAAATGGAACGGGACATCCACTTACTGTTGGTGTGACACAACAGACACTTTCAGTGTAGACAGTTTCATTGATTAAAATGGCATCTACACTCACCTAAAGGATTATTAGGAACACCTGTTCAATTTCTCATTAATGCAATTATCTAATCAACCAATCACATGGCAGTTGCTTCAATGCATTTAGGGGTGTGGTCCTGGTCAAGACAATCTCCTGAACTCCAAACTGAATGTCAGAATGGGAAAGAAAGGTGATTTAAGCAATTTTGAGTGTGGCATGGTTGTTGGTGCCAGACGGGCCGGTCTGAGTATTTCACAATCTGCTCAGTTACTGGGATTTTCACACACAACCATTTCTAGGGTTTACAAAGAATGGTGTGAAAAGGGAAAAACATCCAGTATCGCGGCAGTCCTGTGGGCTGAAAATGCCTTGTTGATGCTAGAGGTCAGAGGAGAATGGGCCTACTGATTCAAGCTGATAGAAGAGCAACTTTGCCTGAAATAACCACTCGTTACAACCGAGGTATGCAGCAAAGCATTTGTGAAGCCACAACACGCACAACCTTGAGGCGGATGGGCTACAACAGCAGAAGACCCCACCGGGTACCACTCATCTCCACTACAAATAGGAAAAAGAGGCTACAATTTGCAAGAGCTTACCAAAATTGGACAGTTGAAGACTGGAAAAATGTTGCCTGGTCTGATGAGTCTCGATTTCTGTTGAGACATTCAGATGGTAGAGTCAGAATTTGGTGTAAACAGAATGAGAACATGGATCCATCATGCCTTGTTACCACTGTGCAGGCTGGTGGTGGTGGTGTAATGGTGTGGGGGATGTTTTCTTGGCACACTTTAGGCCCCTTAGTGCCAATTGGGCATCGTTTAAGTGCCACGGCCTACCTGAGCATTGTTTCTGACCATGTCCAACCCTTTATGGCCACCATGTACCCATCCTCTGATGGCTACTTCCAGCAGGATAATGCATCATGTCACAAAGCTTGAATCATTTCAAATTGGTTTCTTGAACATGACAATGAGTTCACTGTACTAAAATGGCCCCCACAGTCACCAGATCTCAACCCAATAGAGCATCTTTGGGATGTGGTGGAACGGGAGCTTCGTGCCCTGGATGTGCTTCCCACAAATCTCCATCAACTGCAAGATGCTATCCTATCAATATGGGCCAACATTTCTAAAGAATGCTTTCAGCACCTTGTTGAATCAATGCCACGTAGAATTAAGGCAGTTCTGAAGGCGAAAGGGGGTCAAACACAGTATTAGTTTGGTGTTCCTAATAATCCTTTAGGTGAGTGTATTTGTTTTGACATGATACTCACGTCTGGTGTTGACAGAGCGTTGCGTTAATCTTCTGTTAAAATCTAGACGTTAAGAAAAGTTTCTTCGGAGATGTGGTCTAGCATTTAGTTTGTGTGTTAAAGATATGTTGAGCTGTGGTTCTTATGTGGCTGACCAAGTTAAAAATCTTTTTTGCCAAATGCTTTACTCATCATTTCCTTTTTTTATAATATATTGCAAGACATTTTTTTAAATAAAACTAAAATATAAGACAAAAATAAAACATCAATTTGAAATGAGGTCCCTCTACGGCACCCAATTAGAGCATCCTCAGCATTAGTCCTAAAACTGTCAGTTTCTCTGCATCAGCAAAATTGGTGAATTTTAATTTTTTACTGTGGTACATAATGAAATCAATTAACACTCCAAGTGAACCTCTTTGGCTTGAAAGTAACCTTGAATTAATTCCAACAGTGTACACTGTACAGAGTCACTTAAACTGTAATGAAATGCTGTCAGTGCTTATGAAGTCATCTTTTTGTACTCCCCAATATCTGGGATATGACTCCTGTAACCCTGATGTCTAAGTCACTTACATCAGTAGCACCTGCAGGCGATGGGTTTGATTGGTCCAACTTTGAAAGCGAGGACACAGAGTGCCCAGAAACTACTTCGAGCTTGATAACAGGTGACAAATGCTGTGTTAGCTGCACTCTTTGCCTGAGAGAGAAAAGGTCAAATGAGGGATTTCATAATTTCCAGCATGTTCAAAATCAGTAGTTTCCCATGGGGATAGGACCCAGATTTTACATTGGACATTATAAATGACCCAACACAGTGCCAAATAAAACAAGGACAAAACACCAAATTCCTTAAAATCAAACAAAATGAAATGCATTATTATTATTATTCACATATTTATAACATTTATTAAGCGAATAAGTCACTGTATGAAACACATTGTGGTTGGAATAAACCATGATTATCCTGGCAGCAAGTCAATTTGTATTTAATTTAGCCTGGGTTGTATATTCATTTATTTTGCGTAGGTTCATTAATGGTTTTCGAGGTTGAAAACTTGTCTATGTTGGCATCTGTCTAATTTGGCAAGGGTCTACCTAGATATAGTGGAATTTGTGACAAAATATCGTAGGATTTGAGGAGTTTGACGCACAGTCAAGAACAAAGGATTTGAGGAATTGTTCTCTTTGATAAGTCTTATTTATTTTCTACAGAACCTAAAATAGTTTTGCATTTCCTCGCAATAGTTCCCTCACAATAGTTTGCATTCCCTTGCTATAAATTTGCCATGGTTTTACTGCAGTGACCATATTTTAACCATGATATTCTTAAAAAAACAATAGTAATAATACAGGTAAACAAAAACTATGATAATAATTGTGTGTTTATTATAGTAGTAACCATGATATTTTTGTATTTTCTTTTTTGTATTATTGTTGTAACCATGACTAGGCCATGACTTTGGAGGAAACCTTGGTTTGAGTAACCAAGGCATGATTTTTTGGGGCATGATCCACCAGTTGAGAACTATTGCTTTACCGGCTAAATTTTAGGTTATTCATTTAGATATAACTGTTCTTTTCTTGGATTTTTTTTTTTTATTGGTGCATTAGATTTGGATCAGACAAATTGGATTTTCAAACCATCAAATCAAATCCAATTTGTTGCATTTCTTTTGTAACGTTTAAAAATGCAGTAGAGGAAAAGTGCTTAGTCTGCACCCAGTAATTTTGTTCTACTATTATCAGGTTGTTTACAGCCATGGCCTCTTAAAACTCTAGGCTCAACTTGTAGACTTGATGGATTTCACTGATTTTCTTTTGATTGACTACTGGCACGAGGTGCCTGTCCTCAGCCAGACTTCTAAATTCCTTAGACTTCCCGTCAATCAACTATAGTTAGTGGGATGGAACCTTCCTCCCACCACAGAAATCCAGGACTAAGTAATGGACCTTAGAGAGGAACTGAACTGCAACAGCTGCCTCGAATGTAGTGGTTTATTTAGCAGAGCCTCAGGTTAAATATAACCCTGCAAAAATCTGATAAAAGCCACTCTTCTCTAGTTATATTTCAACATGTCCATTAATGATTTAAGCCATATATGTGACTCATCATGTTAAAATTTCACCATGTACCTAATCCCAGATAATGGCAAGCATGTAACTCAATCAGATCAGGTCCAGCGATAGGCAGACTAGCTAAGTTTTACAACCTAATAAGATGCCATGCTGTATACTAGCTACAATGGTAACTGCCTCCTTTGGGGGTGTTCATACAGGATGCTTTTTAGTGTTCTAAACAGCTAGATGCAGCAAAGCAGAATGGAATATAATGCAGAGGTTGCAGAACGCTTAGGAGACTCAACTCACAATTGATTTAAAGGAATATTCCTGATTCAACACAAGTTAAGCTCAATCATCATCATTTGTGGCATAATGTTGATTATCATAAAAAGAAAATGTCTACTCATCCCTCATTTTCTAAAATAAATAAATAAATAATTGAGGCACTTACAATGGAAGTAAATGGAGCCAATTCTGGAGGGTTTAAAGGCACAAATATGAAGCTTATAATTTTATAAAAGCACTTAAATTCTTCTTCTTCTTTTTTTTTTTTTTTTAATTAACCATTTTTATTGATTCCCTTCCAAAAATTAAATAATCATAACAAAATACGGAATCAAATTTTATAAAAGAAACTCCATTAATTCTTCTTTTAAAACATGTGTGTTAATTGAGATGTAAAGTTGTTTAAAGCAGTATGCGCTGCGGTGCCAGGCGAAAGTTTAAACAAGGCAGGAGAAAAGGCAGATGAAAATAAATTGTGTACATCGGTTCTTATGTGTATAAGATTTGAGGATGGGTCCGTCTTCCGCACCCCCCTTGCAATAACTTGCCCCACATTTTGAGAACCACTGGATTACTGGATTAATGTTTACAGACTGACCCCATTCACTTCCATTCTATAAGTGCCTCACTAACCCATCAATCCATCCATCCTTTTTCTATAGCTATTTGTCCTATGAATCCATTCATCCATTCATCCATTTACTATAGCCACTTGTCCTATGAAGGGTCAGGTGTAGTGCGGAGTCCCAGCTGTTTTGGGTCGAAGGCAGGGAAACACCCTGGACAGGTGTCCAGTCCATCACAGGGCTAACTCACACAGACATACAGATTCACACATTCACTTACACTCACTCACTCACTCACTCACTCACTCACTCACTCACTCACTCACTCACTCACACATGGACAGTGGGGGAAGAAAAGTGAGAACATGCAAACTTCACAGAGAAAGGACCTGGGTGAACCGGTACTCGAACCTGGAACCTTTTTGTGTGAGGTGACAATGCTACTACCCATTGAGCCGCCCCACTTTAACCCAGATTTTTGCTTTTTTTTTAAGAAAAGGAAGGATGAGTTAAAATACATTTATATCTATGTAGATAATATATCTTATAGATAACATGGAATATTCCTTTAAATAGAGTATGGCATTTGCATGTTGCCTAGTTAATGGTGCGATGCTGCAATAAGCATAAAAATATCTAGCAGACAAAAATATTAGTTTGTGGACCTTTTTTTTTTCTTTCACTAAGCTTGAAGCAATGTCTTATGCAACCGGCTTCCTTGTGAAGGATGCGTGTGATGCTATCTTAAGGACCATTCTCAAAGAATGTGTTTTTGGTCCATCTGTGCTTGTTCAATTGTTTTTTTTTTTTTTTTAAATGAACAGCTGTGCTGAACGAATTTGACCATTGTACTGTCTTGCGCTATTTCTTTTGAAGCAGTATCAGGTTAAAAAGAGTGTCAACTTTTAAAAGTGCATCTCGAGACTCCTGCATTCTATTATATTTGTTGCACAGCATCTAGCTCAGGGCTCGACATTAAGAATTACCATATGCTTGTACTTTGGACAAGTAAATTTGTCATTCACTTGTCGAGTAAAAATGTTGCTTGTATATTGAAAATGCATTGAAAATGTTAACAGATAAAATCCTGAAAGTTATCAGTTATGATAAGCTATTGAAAACAGGCATGTACTGTATATTAAGGATAGATAATAAGTTTTCATTTTATGTAGTATATTAATGTTACAGTATTAATATTATTGTAATGTAGGCCTACTGTATATTGTTATATAGGCTACTTATTAAAATTGACTGATTCACATGACAGAGAATATACTTCAGAAGCATGCATCAACATCAAATTGAGCTCTGAGAGATGAGACATGTAACAGGTCTTCAAGGTGATGCACAACTCTGTTTTAAGATTTTCTCTTCACTCTACAGATGGTTGAATTACACAAAGCATTTTCTTGCTGTATTATGAGGGAGCACCATTTTATAATGAGACTATCATCACTCCAACATTGCAAGCTTGCAGTGAAGACAGCTTTGTTAATTATAAACAGGAGTGAGAGTTTTATCGTATCATTCACTTACAGAGACATGTTACAACACCATTCACATGTCCAATTAACAGGTTTATACCCTTTTATATGTAACATCTAAAGTTCAATGAATATGCGCTTCCCCACTGTGCAAGCTCACAAGCTGTTGAAAGCTGCACGGGAAATGCAAGAGGGACGCGATAGAGGAAATTCCCCGCATTATGAACATGAGTGTTACGATTGAGGACGGAGTCAGACAAGGGATGAGGATCCAGATGCGGGGTTTATTTGACATGAATGGAAACGAACAGGTATGAACAAACAAAACTACCACGATGGGCAAAATGAAAACAAAACACGAAAACACGGGAACTGGAAACACGGGAACACAGGCATGGGAGCGAACATCAACAGGATACAACTACGTTCACATACAATCACCGAAAGACAAGGACTGAACCAAAAACCAGGATATAAATACATTAACACAGGAACAGGGGACCAATGAACAGACAGAACTCCAACAAGATGACGAGGGAATAAACAGAGGCAAAAGGCAAGTTGACGAGGGACAGGTGAAAACAATGACAGAGAACACGAACGCTGACAAGGAGACTATGGAACAAAACAAGGGACAAAAGTGAAAACTATGGAATTACAAAAGTGACAGAACATGACAAACAAAGGGCAACGGAGAAACTAGACAAGGTAACCGTTACATAATCCCCCCTCAAAGGAGCGGATTCCAGACGCTCAAAAGTGACAAATAAAAAACAGGAAGAACAAATGTCCATTGACTGGGGGGGGCAGCTTGTGGTGGGCAGACAGACCAAGGGGAGCAACCAAGGGCAGATAGACAGTCCAGGGGGCAACGAGGGGCAGACAGGCAGTCCAGGGGGCAACAAGGGGCAGACAAGAAAAAGGGACCGGTTCGGGGCCCCTGGGAGGTGGCCACAGGACAGGGACAGGTCGAGGAGGCCTGGGAGACGGCCACAAGACGGGGACGAGTCTAGGAGGCCTGGGAGGCGGCCTTCGGACAGAGACAGGTCTTGGTGGTCTGGGAGATGGCCGTAGAGCAGGGGCCGGTTCAGGGAGCCTGGGAGGAGGCCATCGGACAGGGACAGGTCCCGGAGGCGGAGCCGAAGGAGGCTCTGGAAGCTCAGGAGGCGGAGCCGTAGGAGGCTCTAGAGGTGAAGCCCTAGAAGGCTCTGGAGTCTCTGGGAGCAGAGCCGTAGGAGGCTCGGGGGGCGGAGCCGTAGGAGGCTCGGGAAGCGGAGCCGTGGAATACACTAGAGGCGGAACTCTAGAAGGCACTGGAGTCTCTGGGGCAGAGCCGTAGGAGGCTCGGGAGGCGGAGCTCTGGAAAGCTCGGAAGGCGGAGCTCTGGAAAGCTCGGGAGGCGGAGCTCTGGAAAGCTCGGGAGACTTGAGAGGCGGAGCCCTAGGAGGCTCGGGAGGAGCTGACTCTTGGACGGGCACGACCACTGGCGCTGGCTTTTGGACGGTCATGGCTACTGGCACTGGCTCTTGGACGGCCATGGCTGCTGGCACTGGCTCTTGGACGGCCATGGCTGCTGGCACTGGCTCTGGGACGGTCATGGCTGCTGGCACTGGCTCAGGAACGGTCGAGGCTACAGGCACTGGCTCAGGGACAGTCGAGGCTGCAGGCACTGGCTCACTGCCCTCTGAGGCGACAGGTACTGGCTGGGTGACCGTGGTATGCACTGGCTTGGGTTCGCTGACCGTGGCTGACGAGGACTCAGGCTCGCTCACAGTGACATGCGTGGGCTCTGGCTCGCTCACCGTGACATGCATGGGCTCTGGCTCGCTCACAGTGACATGCGTGGGCTCTGGCTTGCTCACCGTGACATGCGTGGGCTCTGGCTCGCTCACCGTGACATGCGTGGGCTCTGGCTCGCTCACAGTGACATGCGTGGACCGGGAGGCGGAAGCCCGTCTTCTCTCCCTCCTCCGGGCAGACGAAGTTGAGCGCGCTGGCGCTAGGGCGGGCGAAGTTGAGCACACCGGCTCGGGAACAGAGGAGGCTGGGCACACCGGCTCTGGAGCGGACCAAGCTGGCAGCGTGGAGGTGTCGATACCCGTGGAGAGCACACCCGGGATCGAGAGGGGAGGTTCGTCAGCTGCGAAAGTCGACAAGATCAAATCCACGTACTCCCGCCAGGTGTAACCCTCGGTTCCGGGCGGCTCTTGCCCCCGGCGCGTAGGCAGGCAGACTCGGTACGCCGCTTTCAGCGCTTCCTCACTCCATCCGCCAATGCTGGCCACGGTGACGAAAAAATAGGTGTATTCGCGGATCGACAGATCCGCTTGGGTCAGCTCATTGAAAAAACCCGCTGGATCCATGTACGGTCTTTCGTTCTGTTACGATTGAGGACGGAGTCAGACAAGAGATGAGGATCCAGATGCGGGGTTTATTTGACATGAATGGAAACGAACAGGTATGAACAAACAAAACTACCACGATGGGCAAAATGAAAACAAAACACGGGAACTGGAAACACGGGAACGCAGGCATGGGAGCGAACATCAACAGGATACAACTACGGTCACATACAATCACCGAAAGACAAAGACTGAACCAAAAACCAGGATATAAATACATGAACACAGGAACAGGGGACCAATGAACAGACTCCAACTCCAACAAGACTCCAACTCCAACAAGATGACGAGGGAATAAACAGAGGCAAAAGGCAAGTTGACGAGGGACAGGTGAAAACAATGACAGAGAACACGAACGCTGACAAGGAGACTATGGAACAAAACAAGGGACAAAAGTGAAAACTATGGAATTACAAAAGTGACAGAACATGACAAACAAAGGGCAACGGAGAAACTAGACAAGGTAACCGTTACAGTGAGACTTGCGGGAACTATTAAAATTGTGCACAATCCCTGCAATCCCGCACTAATAAGCTAGTTTTCGTTATTGAGGTTTTATTCGGGCTACTTGTCCAGTCGGGCAAGTAAAATTCTCTTTAACTTACCCCTTCAAAAATCCTCCTGCACAAGCTTTAATGTCGAGCCCTGTAGCTTTTATTTTTAGCGCAAAAACTTGTTCAGCCCTGTACAATGAAACAATGTTTAAAAGTTTTAAAAATATTGTTATAACAGTACTTATGCGGCTGTGATATGCAGTGGATCATGGATTAAAACTGGGTCTGGAGTTTATTTGCAGGCCGAGGAGTCATTTGTTAAATATGATTTTGAGGAATGAAGCAACTTGCAAATTCAGATGAGCCGAGGGATGGTTTGGCTCGGTGACAGGTGGGAAACAGTAGGGCCTCTTTAATCCTTTCAACACTGACATCAGAGTGTAAGAGAGGTAACTCACACTCACTGTGTCTAATACCAGTGGACAAACCACTAGACTTTACATAGAATACCTCTCAAAGCTACTGATGAAGCTGAACTACTGCACGGGTCAATGACTTGCTCTGTTTGAATAGACCATTCGAGCAGCTTTAGACACTGGAGGCAAAGTTAATGCAGTCTTACATAGAGAGGAAGCACTTAACGTGATCAGCTACATTTGCTTTTTCTCTGACCCTGCATTCCATTGTGCAAAATTTTGCTAGTGGACTACTAGTCATATTCAGTATATATAGATTAAGCAACAATAGGAACATGTGAGACTTCTGATTGGGCAATACAAACAGCTACACTTTGTGGTCAAAGGTGGATAAAATTTTGCATGACATCACACTGGACCACTCTCTCTCACTGCCTGGTATCACTAGGTGTTAGTAGATAAGGAAACAATATAAGGAGTGCGGTAGTGCAAGAGTGCATGGCTCCTTAATTTTTCATGAATCGTCCCTGGTTATAAAGGCCCTTCCAGACTTTTCATGTGGCCATTTTAGTTTTTTATATATATATATATATAAAACTAAAATAGCCATATAATAATATATAATAATATAAAAAATAATATATATATGAAATGTCACTTGAGTATCTGGACAAACTGACCGCTAGAATGCCAAGGATCTGCAAAGCTGTTATTGCTGCACGTGGAGGATTTTTTTATGAGAACTCTTTGAAGTAGTTTAAGAAGTTCTGAACATTTTCTTCAAATTGTAATAGTTATTTTTCACGTTATTAATGTCCTGACTGTACATTGTGAAGAGTTCAATGCCACTTTGGTGAATAAAGAGAAAATATATATATATATATATATATATATATATATATATATATATATATATATATATATATATATATACTGGTGGCCAAAAGTTTGGAATAATGTACAGATTTTTCTCTTTTATTCACCAAAGTGGCATTGAACTCTTCACAATGTAAGGTCAGGACATTAATAACGTGAAAAATAACTTTTACATTTTGAAGAAAATGTTCAGAACTTCTTAAACTACTTCAAAGAGTTCTCATAAAAAAAATCCTCCACGTGCTGCAATGACAGCTTTGCAGATCCTTGGCATTCTAGTAGTCAGTTTGTCCAGATACTCAGGTGACATTTCACCCCACACTTCCTGTAGCACTTGCCATAGATGTGGCTATCTTGTCGGGCACTTCTCACGCACCTTACAGTCTAACTGGTCCCACAAATGCTCAATGTAGTTAAGATCCATAACACTCTTTTCCAATTATCTGTTGTCCAATGTCTGTGTTTCTTTGCCCACTAACTTTTCCTTTTTGTTTTTCTGTTTCAAAAGAGGCCTTTTCTTTGCAATTCTTCCCATATGGCCTGCATCCATGAGTCTTCTCTTTACTGTTGTACATGAAACTGGTGTTGAGCGGGTAGAGTTCAATGAAGCTGTCAGCTGAGGAAATGTGAGGCATCTATTTCTCAAACTAGAGATTCTGATGTACTTATCCTCTTGTTTAGTTGTACATCTGGCCTTCTATATCTATTTCTGTCCTTGTTAGAGCTATTTATTCTTTGTCTTTGAAGACTGGAGTGTACATCTTTGTATGAAATTTCAAGCATTGTATAGCATTCATTCCTCAAAACAATGATTAGAGACTAGTGAAAGCTTCTTTTTTTTTTGTGCCATTTTTGACCTAATATTGACCTTAAGACATGTCAGTCTTTTGCATACTATGGAAACTCAAACACAAACACAAAGACAATGTTAAGCTTCATTTGACAAACCAAATAGCTTTCAACTGTGTTTGATATAATGGCAATATAAAAACAATATCAAAGTGATTCTAGTCCAAATAAGCAATTTAGCATGATTGGTCCAATCCAAGGTGTTGGAGTGATGGCTGCTGGAAATGGGGCCTGTCTAGATTTGATAAAAATTAGCTTTTTTCAAATAGTGATGGTGCTGATTATACTTTGTGATCAGTTGAATGCCCATTTCCAAATTATTCCCATATTTGGTAAATTTGGGAATAATAGTCCTACGTGCCGATTCGTACAATATCTGACGATTTCCTTCCTATATACTGTAAATGATCATGAATATGTAGGTACATCTTTAATACTATCATTAAATTGTATTACATATTGACATTATTTTGGCCTTCGGCCATGCTGCTCTATATAATATCAGCACTGGCCGTTAAGAATTTGATCGACTGCTAATTTTAATGGGTATACATTTTCATGAGGTATCATCTAATTATCTTAGAGGCATTATTGTAAGATTCTTTATGATTGCAAGTAATTAAAGCAAAAACAAATATTTTTTATTTATCAGCTGCTGGAATTCATGCCTAGTATGAGTCCCATGTTCACTCACGCTTGGTACATCAAGCTTAAATATGATCTGTTCAGTATGGATGCAAGTAATTTAGATTAAGAGTAATCTGATTGCATAGAGGTACAAATTATAGCATAAAGGGCCGCATAAGTAGGGTAACAGCCGGGCTTTGTAAGCCCCATCTCTGTGATGATTGGTTAGCGATGGATTACTAACCTGCAGATAATTATGTGGGTAAATCCCAAATCCCGAATGTACAGCAGCTGCACGGACAAACATGACCTTTTTTCATGTGCTGTTATGATATTGAAAATACATCCAGTTCATAGAACTGCTTTTCCTTTTTTCCCCTTCCCTGCTGAGTGTTATTATTGTAAATCACTTATGACCTGTAATCCAGTTGTCTTTTTTTGTACACAAATATGTTTAATCCTATTATTGAATGCCCCATTCCTGACCCCTTAGTAAAAATATTGGGAAAACAAAACTGAGGGGATTTGGCCTTGTATTATCTGTTAAACGAGGAATCACATTTTCTTTCTTCAGATATTGTAAAAATGTTCCCCTCGCATTGTGCAAAGTTTTATCATAATAATTGAGTGCAAACATGCTCAACAGTCGAGCTACTCCAGTGTGTGGTATTTCAATGCATAACCCTGGGTCTTGTTCACATAATTCACAGTCCAACCAGAGACTATTTACCCAAGACAGAGCACTTGCATTTAAATGAATGGGAACAATTGTACATTTCATCTCATATAATGAGGGCTGAAATTGCTACTATGCCCATACACCGCTAGCTTCCGTATACTTAGGAGCGTCCATGCTCAAAGCTGTTCTGATGGATTTTGATGACCCAATTCAACGTGGTGATCGCACTGTCTCCATCACTTTAGTTCAGGTGTGAAATTGCATTAAACAATGTAAATTCTGAGTTTGGTTAAACTTTTTCCCGGACTGCTTTCACAACATTCTCCATTTCAAAGCATAGGTACAGACCAGTAATGTGCCTGTTGGACTTCTGTTAGTAGGTATAAGTGTTACAAAACTCGAATTTGAGAAAGTGTACAGTAAATATTAGTAAAAGCTAGTAATACAAATTATACAAGTATAAAAAAATCACCGTGCAACTTCATCATTTTGAAATATTTTTACTTCAGAAAACACTGTAAATATTAAAGGATTTAACAAATAGGCTTGTGCTGCATCTATGCCACGGATTGGTAAAAATAGTAGTTTAATAGTAGTTTTGATAGAGCGGCAAATTATTATATTTATAATATAATTACTAATGATATTTGCATTAGGTTACAACCTTGTGAATATTTTGTAAACATTTTTATGAAATTTCAAACAGTGGCAACAGCTTGTATCATTATTAAATCATGACTTCATATAAATTGATGGAATGTGACATTTTTTACACAAGCTAAAATGTGATTAAAAGGATCAACGGCGAAATATAACAATAAAATGTACAATATTGCATATTATTGCGTGAAATCATATATATATAAAAAACCTTGGAACTGTATGCCAAGGTCAGAAATTTCAATCATGTGCACTAGGGGTCAAAACACGTCATTGTTTCCCGAATATATTTTATGCGCATATTATTGCAGATTTACATTTCACATAAAAATAATTGGTTGGAACCACAGAAATGGTCACTTCTCTCGCCTTTCAGTTTTTTACATTTTAGTGAATTAAATCCACAGATAAAATGTGTTCTGTCATGTCTTTGGATCCTGTTTCATAATTCATCTCTCATCTTGGTTTACACCACGTATAATCCGTCCAGGTTTATTAGAGTGTCCCAAAACTAGGTGAGTCCAACCTTCGCATCATCCCTCAGATCTTCCTAATCACTGGATTTACTGAGCACATGCTGGTACCATCTGAGTAACATTCTGTTGCCTGTATCGTTTAGTCTTTAGCCTGACTAAGCACATTTATGTAAACATCCTTAAAACATACATTTACTAAATTTAGCAAAATTGTAATAATATATAAATAATAAATAATAATTAGAAATAAGTTAATATGGCTTGTTTTTAAAGAATACCTTTTGTTTGACTACCAATAGTTTTAATCAAGATGTTCTTCTCTTAAAACATGATTTATAATCTAAAGCAATTGTGCTTCTCAAATAAATGTAACTTATTTAAAAGGGATTGTTCATCTGGGGGCCTGGGTAGCTCAGTAGTAAAGACACTGACTACCATCCCAAGGTGTGCTGAGTGACTCCAGCCAGGTCTCCTAAGCAACCAAATTGGCCCAGTTGCTAGGGAGGGTAGAGTCACACGAGGTAACCTCCTCTTGATTGCTATAATGTGGTTCGCTCTTGGTGGGGCGCATGGTGAGTTGTGCGTGGATGCCGCGGTGGATGGCGTTAAGCCACCACATGTGCTATATATCCGCGGTAACACGCTCAGCAAGCCACGTGATAAGATGCGAATGATGATCTCAGACGCGGAGGCAACTGTGATTTGTCCTCTGCCACCCAGATTGAGGCGAGTCACTATGCCACCACAAGGACTTACAGCTCATTGGGAATTGAGCATTCCCCCTCCCCCAAAAAAGGATTGTTCTTCACAAAAATTATAAATCTGTCATCATTTACTCATTCTCGCATTGCTCCATACCTAGACTTTCTTTTTCCCATGAAACACAAAATGAAATGATAGATGAAACAATGAAAGTGAATGGCAACTGAGGCTAACATTCTGCCTATCCTTTTGTGTTCCACAGAATAAATAAAGTCACACAGGTTTGAAATGACATATTTCTGAACTTTCATATCAGGTTGAACAATTCCTTTAAGGATGTTCAGATTTTTATTTACTGGCAAACAAGACAAATACTGTATATTGATTAAGAAAATTATTTTGCAGTCTCAAGTCATTTGTGATAACCGGGTATTTTTAAAATAAAGTATATATTTTTTAATTATTTTAAAATCAGACTGCTCCACTAATGAATTATTCAGACCATTCAGTGTGTAAATTAGGTCATTGAAGAGAACTGATCAAAAGACGATTCACTTAAATAATCAGATGTCACTTTGGCTCTTCATAGCAATATCTAACTGATTAATTATTTTAGAGCACAGCATAACTGAATACGTCCACAATTGCAGTTTCCATGATTGTAAGATTTTATTAATTTCCAGACTTTTCCAACTTATTCACTAATATTTCAAGGTTTTCCATGACTGTGGGAACCGTGCTGTTTGTTTGTTGTGTATCGGGGCATATAGACCTATGTGTGTATCTGTTGTATGTACAGGTGTAGTCTCTTCTTGCTTTACCCCCTCAACCCTTCTATTGCAGTGACAGGAAGTGGCACTAATGCAGTGGCAGTTCCTCAGAGCCATCTCCTTGCATATTTTCAGATGGGGCAGTTATTTCAGTTTTTCCCTGACATTTTGTCCCCCTGTCTGCCTCAGTGTGAGAGCTGAAAGGCAGGTGTCAAAGTCAGGTGGAGTCTTTTCTTGTTTTTCTTGCTCATATTATTGCTCTTATTCTTCAGTAACAGTGTCATGCTCTTCTCCTGCCTAAACAGGCTGTAAGCTTCTATGCTAAATACAATGACCTTGACCCGTGTCGACCATTTTGGCTAAGCATCCACATTGAATGTCATATAAACATACTTCAGCTATTAACAGATCTCTTATTCCTCCATTTCTGTCCTTTAAAATATTATTGGGGGGCATAAGTGTGTTGTTCCAAACCCATATGCTGTTAATTTTTTTCAGTATGAAGTATGTGGAGGTGTATATTTATTTTTTAATAATTTGTCTTGATTATTAGAATCACATTATAGCTTTTTAATAATATAAAAATTCTACTTTCAATTAATATTATTTCTTGAAATTGTGTATATATAATAATGATATGAGCTGCCAATATTTGAAATAATGTATACAATTTACAAGTAATAACACTGATTTATATTAATTTGTATAACAAGTGCTATTATGGTACTGTCACTTTAAGAGTTTAATATGCGTCTCACAATAACGAGAGAGAAGTCTCATTTTTTTTTAGTGCAACCGTGCTATTTGTGATCAAAATTAATATTTATTTTAATTTTTTTATCTGACTCTATAGGACAGAATGGATGTTAAAAGACACATTAATCAATGAAAGTGGAGTGTGGGATTATTACACAGAAGAAATGGTCTGTTTTAATCTTAAGCACTTTTCAACAAAACAATGTTTCAAATTTCCAAATATTGAGTTTTGCCTCGATATGGTTCATAATTTTTTTGGTTCACGATATATCGAAATTCAATATATCGTCCCAATTTATTTCATATCATCCCTCCTTTTCTATAAAAAAAGCAGAAAAATCAAGGTTACAGTGGGGCACTTGCAATGAAAGAAAATGTTTACAATTTTTGGAGGGTTTTTAATGGCATAAATGTGAAGCTTAGAATTTTATAAAAGCACATATTAATTATTCTGTTAACTCATATTGTTTAAGCTTGAAATTGTAATTTAAACTGTTGTTTTAGATGTTGTTGACATTACAATATCATGGCAACGAAGTTGTGAAATTGGCTATAACTTTACACAGAAAAGGGTAGTAAGTGAATTTATCACACTAAAATCATGTTTACCTGTATATTGTTAATGTATTGTGGCTATACTTTTGAAACAGTGATTATTTTAACGTTCAAAAATTGGCCTCCATTCACTTCCATTGTAAGTGTCTTACTCTAACCCAGATTTTTTACTTTGTTTAAAGAAAAAGAGGGGCATGTCAAAATAAATCTTTGTGGTTATCAATATTATGCCACAAATGCTGTCAGTTGAGCTTAACTTGTATTGAACCTGGAATAGTCCTTTAAAGCCTTTGCAATATCACCCAGTTTTCTACCTGGTTTATATTCTGTTACAGAGTTTCATCATTTTCGCCATCACATTTTGCTTCAAATAGCTCAGAAATATCGCCGTTCATAACCGGCCAATGGATGCTGTAATCAAGGTGATGTCCTGTCTAAGAACTTACCATACGTATATATCGTTACACACTTTGGCAGACCTGACCGTGATTCAAGGGCACACATGCCCGCAGCAGCTCTCTGTTATGGTACACTCCGCAAGCATGCAGAGCCAACAGCATGTTGCTGCAGTGCACGTGTATGCCGTGGGGAGGTTAGTGTGGAAATTAGTGGTCGACCGATATAGGGTTTTTTAATGGCCGATATTCAGAGAGCAGGGTGGCCGATTCAATGCCGATATATCGCACAATTTAATATAGTAAATAACATAAAAGATTAACATAAAAAAATTATAAACTGTTATTTACCACTATATTTACCCAATTTCACACAGAACTATAACCTTGTAAAAATGAATCTAATAAAAGAATATTGTATTTTAAATGGTAGATGGCAGTTTCTTATGATTTCTGTTTAGTCATCAGATTTTTGTAATTTATTTGCACATGAAGAAATGGTTAATATATTAGGAAAAAAAAATAACTGTACACACTGTAGTCCAGCAACCATGGATGGCATGTCCATGTTAGCAATTGCATTTTCTAAAAAAAATTGCACTCATGCACTCATGCGCTCATGCGGATCCAGCGCGAGCAGGAATCTCCTGACAGTTTAAACGGCCTGGATTGCATGCTTAGATTGTATTAGACTGACCGTCATGATTTGTGAATCAGAGGAACTTGTGATCCTGATCCTGAAGTTTTTGATTCTGGCTGATAGAATACGCGCTTCAGAGGAAGATATTAGATGAGCAATCGACGGGAATTACATCTGTTTAAACAAGATATTTGCAGATGGTATATAATATAAGTTTTATTGATATTTCTATTTTATCATTAGAAAAGAAAGTTAAAAGTTACAGGGAAGTGTTGAGGAGAGACTGAAAGTATATTTGCTTTAGAGGTAAATGAGCTCCCCACAGGACACTGGATTTTCTCAAGTTTTGTGAGGTTTGTTTATTACATCTGTTTAAATGAGTAATGCGCATATTTGCAGACAGTATATGATATTAGTTTAATTGATATTTGCCTTTTTATCATTAGATAAGACAGTTTAAAGTTACAGGGAACTGTTGAGGAGACAGAGGGAAAATGAAACAGGTGAGCACTTTAACATTATGAGCTTAAACTGGTGTGCCGCGCCTCTGATATGCAACTGTTTAAATGAGACTGTGTTGCACACCGGCCTATTATTGTAGTAACACGATGGCACATAACAACAAAACGAACCGTGACTGGACTTTTACATGTCTCAGTCGCTTCAAATGCAAGCAGGCGATTTTTCTCAACATAAGATGATTTATTGCCTTTGCGATATATTGGTCAACCACTAGTGAAAATGTTTGTGTCTGCCATGGCTTGATGTGGTTGTTACTGTTGTACTGGCCATGGCTTGATGTGGTTGTTACTGTTGTACTGGCACTGGATAGAGAATCTTGTATCAAGGGATTTTCATAATGATTTTTTGACCTAAAAACCCCAGTGTACGTAGGAGAAGTTTTGGCTGTTAATATGATTTTACACAATTTTAAATAGTTTCTCAGACATAATAGTTCAGTATACTATGTGATAGATGTAAAGTATGCACTTACAATATAAGTCTATGTGATAATGCATCCGGAGTGTTTAAAAGTAGAAATGTGCAGCTTGTGTTTTTGTCGAAGTACATTAATTCTGTGCTAAAAGTTATTTGAGAATTTTTTTTTCTTTTAGTGGTGGGACTTCTTTTCTAGTAATATGCATTACCAACATAGTCTATGTCATATTTGTGGAGTTTCTTTCATTTAAACCGCCTCTTTCTGGTATCCTTGTGATTTGTTATTCACGTTTCACCATCTGAAAGAGCTCTCATAAATAGTTCAGACTTCAGACTCTTTCTGGTATCCTTGTGATTTGTTATTCACGTTTCACCATCTGAAAGAGCTCTCATAAATAGTTCAGACTTCAGTAAACCGTTCTTTTGGTTAAGCTGGCACATCTAAGAAAAACAGCATTTGTGAGTGTTTTGTCAGCGAGAGAACTGAATGTGAATGGGAAATGTGACGCTCTGGTTTCAAACTGTTGCTACAGGGTCAAGGTTAGACTCAACACCAGCAGCCGCTGAAGTCGAAATATACAGTTGAAGTCAGAAGTTTACATACACTTAGGTTGAAGTCATTAAAACTCATTTTTTAACCACTCCACAGACTTAATATTAGCAAACTATTCCAGGGTATGCTGAGTGACTCCAGTCAGGCCTCCTAAGCAACCTATTGGCCTGGTTGCTAGGGTGGGTAGATACACGTTGGGTTAACCGCCTCGTGATCGCCATAGTGTGGTTCTTGCTGTTGGTGGGGTGCATGGCGAGTTGTGCATTTATGCCACAGAGAATAGCGTGAAGCCTCCATACTCACTAGGTCTCCACGGTAACGTGATAAGATGCATGGAATGCAACTGAGATTCGTCATCTGCCACCTGGATTGAGGCGAGTCACTACTTCACCACGAGGACCTAGAGTGCATTTGGAATTGTGCATGCCAAATTGGGGAGAAAAGGGGGAAATCCCCAAAAATAAATTAATAAAATATTAATTAACTATAGTTTTGCTACTTTGTGCATGACTCTAGTAATTTGTCCAACAATTGTTTACAGACAGATTGTTTCACATTTAATTGACTATATCACAATTCCAGTGGGTCAGAAGTTTACATACACTAAGTTAACTGTGTACGTAATGCACTTACAATGAAAGTATCATTGTACATCTAAATGTACAATTTTGAAAGTATAGCCACAAGACTTAAAAGGATTATTCCAGGTTCAATACAAGTTAAGCTCAATCGACAGCTTTCGTGCCATAGTGTTGATTACCAGTAAAATGAATTCCGACTTGTCCCTCCTTTCTTAAAAAAAATTTAATAAATAGACTTCCATTGTAAGTGTATTACTATAAACATGACATTTGCTTGTTTTTACAAGCTTAGGAATGTGTCAAAATTATTTTTAGTGGAAGTTATCTCCCCTGATTTCTCATGATTTTGATTTATGCTTTCCCCTCAACATACAGTTGAAGTCATAAGTTTACTTACACTTTAGTCAAATACATTTAAACTCAGTTTTTCACAGTTCCTGACATTTAATCAAAAGAAAGCATTTCCTGTCTTAGGTCAGTTAGGATCACTACTTTATTTTAAGAATTTGAAATATCAAAATAATTGGGGAGAGAATGATTTATTTCAGCTTTTATTTGTTTCATCACATTCCCAGTGAGTCAGAATTTTACATACACTTTGTTAGTATTTGGTAGCATTGCCTTTAAATTGTTTAACTTGGGCCAAACGTTTTGAGTAGCCTTCCACAAGCTTCTCACAATCAGTTGCTGTGATTTTGTCCCATTCCTCCAGACAGAACTGGTGTGTCAGGTTTTCAGGCCTCCTTGCTTGCACACACTTTTTCAGTTCTGCCCACAAATTTTCTATCGGATTGAGGTCAGGGCTTTGTGATGGCCACTCCAGTACCTTGACTTTGTTGTCCTTAAGCCATTTTACCACAAATTTGGAGGTATTCTTGGGGTCATTGTCAATTTGGAAGACCCATTTGCGACCAAGCTTTGACTTCATGGCTGATGTCTTGAGATGCTGCTTCAATATATCCACATAATTGTCCTTCCTCTTGATTCAATATATTCTATTACCAGTCCCTCCTGCAGCAATGCACCCCCACAATATGATGCTGCCACCCCCATGCTTCACGGTTGGGATTAGGGATGGGCACGAGTACTCGAGTACTCGGACATGGCAGCAATGATTGATCATGAAAACGATGATCGATAGTGATCTCGCATGTTGTGACTTTTCACTTAATTCGAAATCCAGTGACTATTACAACACAACTAAACACACAAACAAAGAGGGAGCTTATTTTAAATTTTGAGATTGATTACATTGTAGTTTTGAGGGGTACATTGATTCTCAGAAACTGCAAAACATTTGCTGAACACTTTTTATTATCATTTCATGTAAGAACTTTGACACGTTAATGGATATTATTTAATAAAAGTAAATGTTTGTCATTGACTGTAAACCTCCCCACCCTGGATGAAGCAACACACACCTGCATCTAGACAAAATGGGAGTTGAAGATTTCTGCTTGAGTTTCCAAGTTAGATGTCCAATATAAAGTGTCATTCCATTGCACTTTCCCCAGTTAAAAGGTGGAAATTCAGACTCTCCGAGTTGAATGGAACGCTTCATGAATAATAGCAACAATAATACAGAGCATCGCTGCTTTCCTCAGAAGAGCGAACATTTGGACACACACACACACCAGGCGTGTGTGGCAGTGGACTCAATGCGCTGAAGCAACTAGTGTTGTCACGATACTAGAATTTCTAACTTCGATACGATACCTTGAAAAATATCGATATTCGATACCATTTTCGATACCACAGAGAAAAAAACTGCCACAATATTAAGAGGGTAGAACTGTCTAGAACATGACAATGAGGTATATTTTACATGAACAAAATGTCCTGAGGTATTGCACTTGTTCAAAAGCCTCTCAGATTGCCATACATTCAAAAACCAATAAAGTGCAAGTAAATAAAAGTGCAATCTTTTGTATTTCCAAGTCAAATCAAATCCAATCTCAATGTCAACAAAAGATACTTAAACGTCAAGGGGGGTTGGGGTTGACTAGCTTTCATAAGGTCTCTCGCTCTCTCCCTCTCTGCCGTGCACGCGCTATGTATGTTGTGTGCGCGCTATCTATGTTATGCGTGCAGTATGTTCTGTCTCGCATGTGCGCTATAGATTCCGGGAGATTTGAACTAAATTGCGGGCATCAGGGAGAAGCTATCAATATGCGGGAGACTCCGGAACTTCCGGGAGACTTGGGATGTCTGGCTTCATATCAAAAATATTTCCAGATAGCACTCCTGCTGTGTTCTTTATCAAACAAAACTGGTCGCGAGCGCCGCATGCACTCGCCATCTTTACATTCACTTCACTTTTGCTATTTAACCAGAGCGAATGAGAGGAGTGCGAGTGTGTGTGGTGTTTGTCAAAGCACCTTTGGAGAGAAGTGAAAGTGACAGCTCGGCTAGTATCGATACTTAGGGAAATTAGTATTGGTACCGTTCAGATATTTCAGTATCGATATTTATCGAAATATCGATATTTTTGACAACACTAGAAGCAACGCATATACAGCAGGTGAGTGTTTCAAACAGCTAGACAGAGCGCAGCTAAATAGAACACAATGTAGCATCTTCAAACTGAACTTCAATTTAACATGCATATTAAAAACAAAATTGTTATGGCATCTCCTGTTATTTGAAAATAAACATTTTATACAGTCACTAAAAAAACTGGTGCATGGTGCATCATTTCTATGGTAAACTAAAAGAAAGAACAGACAGACATGCATTGGGCACATTCTTGAAGAGTTCTTCACGAATCTTCACAATGATTAAATATGATGCATTATATTTATATATATATATATATATATATATATATATATATATATCTCTTTTGTACATTTTGTAACATATTTTATAACAGCCTATAATAATGAATAGACAATACACTAGAACAACAAGGCACAATGCTGCAGCCATAGATGTTTGTCAGACATGTTATTATATTTACATTTATGAACGTGTAATTGCCCCTTGAGTACTCGACAAACACTAGAGTAGACAAAATTACCAAATTCCCATCCCTAGTTCGGATGGTGTTCTTCGGCTTGCAAGCCTCACCCTTTTTCCTCCAAACATAACGATGGTCATTATGGCCAAAAAGTTCCGTTTTTGTCTCATCATGTTTACTTGTAAACTGTAGTCTGCCTTTTTTATGGTGGTTTTGGAGCATTGCTGAGCAGCCTTTCAGGTTATGTCGAAATAGGACTCGTTTTACTGTGGATATAGAAACTTGTCTACTTGTTTCCTCCAGCATCTTTACAAGGTCTTTTGCTGTTGTTCTGGGATTGATTTGCACTTTTCGCACTAAACTACGTTCATCTCTAGTAGACAAAATTCATCTCCTTCCTGAGCGATATGATGGCTGAATGGTCCCATGGTGTTTATACTTGCATACTAATGTTTGTACAGATGAACGTGGTACCTTTTTAGATATTTGGAAATTGCTCCCAAGTTTGAACCAGACTTGTAGAGGTCCAATTTTATTTTCTGAGACTTTGTCTGATTTCTTTTGATTTTCTCATGATTTCAAGCAAAGAGTTACTGAGTTAGAATACATCATTTTCTGGAATCTTCCAAAACAAAATTTGTTTTAATGACTTCAACTTAAGTGTATGTAAACTTCTGAATACAACTGTATATTTCGACCGCTGCTGGTGTGGAGTCTAACCTTGACCCTGTAGCAACAGTTTGAAACCAGAGCATCACATTTCCCATTTAGTTCTCTCACCCACAAATGCTGTTTTTCTTAGAAGTGCCAGCTTAACAAAAAAACGGTTTACTGAAGTCTGAACTATTTATGAGCGCTCTTTCAGATGGTGAAACATGAATAACAAATCACAAAAGCAAGTGTTCCTTCTTCTCATTTAATTTTATTGAATGAATCATCTGCAAATGTTGCTGTTTTTGTTATATATGCCAGCTAATGTAAAATAACCTTTTACTTTCCAAATTACTCAAGCAGGCCAATGCATCAATACTTAGTCACAAAATGGGGAGACAGAATTACACCTCTTTACCGCCATCACCTTTTCCCTGAGTTCCATAAATAATGCTTGACCTTGTGGCTGAGCCATGTAATGTTGACTTTGGAACATGATTAAGTCCAATAAGTTGAGTGAATTTTAAAACTAGTTTGTACTGAGGGGGATTAAATGGAAATTGTGTGTGTCATGCTGGAAGCTGGGTTTTCGTGATTCATGAACTTTATCAGAATGTTGACAGCATATTCCACAAAGGCCTGCTCTATGTTTAAGGCTCCAGTCTCAAATTCATAGGAAGCATTGGAAGTCGAGAACCGCTTCATATTCAGAACTGGTTCAAAAGATTTTTAATGATTGTTCGCTTTTGTGAATGGTTCTTGAATGTCTGCATTCATTCTACTCTTACAGTGTTTGCTTAAACACTACTGAATCTACAGTGCCACTTAAGAGAAACAATGCTTTAGCTTACTTGTGAGCTTGCAGCCTGAACTGAATATATTTTAAGTATTTTTGAACAATTATTTGAATGTCGGGGCTTCCTCAAAATAATCGTTGAAGAAATAATGAATAAACATGAATTGTTAAGTAGAATTGTTAAATTTCTAACAACACCTATCCTATTCAAGCAAACATCTGGGAACATCTGTGTGGGCTTGCACAGGCCTGTAACCTTTCCAAAGTGATTCTCTCCCTGTCCAATACTGTCTTTCATGTTGTTGTTTTTTTTAATTCTCTCCTTCTGAGCGCCTTCTCACATACCCTCTTTCTTTCTCTCTCCCTCCATCACTCTCTTTCCTTTGTTTTTTTATGCTTTAACGGCCTGCTCACTTTTTATGTCTCCCTCTCTATTGCCTTTTATTAGCTTGGCTCTCCATGGATCTCGATGGATTTGGTAATGAGTGGTAAATACAGTCATGTCTTATCACCGTTATTTATAGTCTATCTGAGAAAGTTTGTGTGCTCTGGGTGTCTGTGTGACAGTCTATTTTTTGTCATGGCTAATTTTATTTTTCTTCGATAGTATGTCATCCATCTCTAGGCCTTGTGATCTAGGCCTGGATTTATTCAGCCCAACTGGGGGTATAGTGTGTATATTGTGTATAGTGATGTTATTATTGAATTGTAAATGCAGTTATCAATATTAATGCTGCATAATCAGATTGGGATGCAGATGTGAATTTACTGAAATGACCAAAAATAAAATCTGTAAACATGAATCTATTGTAAGGCTATTAAGGTAGGACTTCTTAACTGATATTTCTCTTTTTACTTTTTCCATTAAAGTTCATTAGAACTGAACATATTTACAAAGGGAAAAACTCATTGCTTCATCCTTAATTCACGGGGGTCCAAGCTTTAAAGCTCTTGTCAAATTCTCCTTTGTACTTGCCCTTATGAAAATGTACCACAGTTCTTGCATAATTGTCCTATCCATGGTATTAGTAAGAGCATGGCGATCGTAAAAACATGCTCCTTATTACAAGATGTAATTATGGTTTCTAAAAAACAAACTATGAAATGTATGCGTGCAAATATTTATGCAAATTTATCCATGTAGAGACTTTTAAAAAAAATTTGCCATGAAAATTACATACAATAATATGCAATATTAGTATAATTAGAATTAAAGTGACAAGGAGGGCCGATCATACTCTGTTCTCGTCTTGTGGCCTGCGGCCATTGGATGCGAGTGAGTGTGTTGTGCAGGAGGGCCTTTCCTACTCGGCAGCCAGTTGTCGGTACTGCTCTGCTCTCACGCTGCAGGGTTTAATCGGGTAGCTGCGTTTTGTCAAACTTGTGGAGCATTTGGTGTTTTCCATGCACAGCAATAAATGGCAGCGTTTAAATAAGAATGGGGTGACTGACCAGCCTAATGCTCGAACGGCCCACCGGGAAACGTCCCAGTGCGCCAGATGACCAGTCCATCACTGCGCATGATGGACTTGTACTGAAGGAGGGACCGAGCCATGTCTACAGTAGGAAACAGTGTTTTCAGTGCAATCGCTTGCCAAAACTGCCTTTTAATTGTTTTCTGACACCGGTCTTTATTGTGGTATAACATACAGTATATCAGATAACCCCACCCCTAAAAGGCACGTAATGACAAAACTGACTGTAATTGATTACATGTCAGTCAAATGGCTTTTCCTGACTAAGTGGGCAGTTATTGAGCAGTTTAAGCAGCAATAAGTGCCATGCTGTTTACCGTTTAATCAAAGGTCTTGCTACACTAGACTAGTATCCACCTAGCAACCACATAACCATGAGCTAAATGACTCAGAACACCTTAGCAAACACATAGCAATGTCCTTACAAACACCCATAGGCTTGTGGTGGTGAGTTTTGCAAGGGCAAACACCATTCACATTTTCTTCAGAAAAATAAGTCAAAATTGTTAATATAGCATTTGAACTGTTCCCTCTCTGATAGTTATTTTCTCCATATGCTATGCTGAATCTGAGAGTGATTCGAGTGATGACAGTATATAGTAATTGGGTTAAACCCGATGACTTCACTCAGCGGTAATGCAGCCTGAACTGGTGCAGTGATACTGTACACCTCGGTAAGCTCTTATTCGCTCTTATATTTCCACATGAGTCAGCATTGTGAAAGACCCCTATCAACACAAATAATACCATTTAAGACTTTTGCATGGGTCTCCTGATCCTACGCTCCACTTAACAGCCTCTGTATGTCTGTCCTGCCAGCTTTCGAGGGCCAGTGAACATTAATTTGACAACACTGGACAGTACCATAAGGTCGGACTCATGCGAACATATGTCTACTCAACTCATGGTCTTATCATTGGGAACATGTTCCATACAATACTGCTTATCATTTCAGTTTTGTGCTTGTTCTATAATGTAGAAGCTGTCTTTGAATCGGCATGTACAGGGCCCAAAACAAACTTTTTGCCACTTCGGTCATACTTTTAATGGACAGAAGAGACATAAATGTATTTTGCATAAATTTCAATACATACATTTTTTACATACGATTTGTAAAAAATAGATTATTTATTTTCTGTTCCCAACCGACAGAAAAAGGATTGGCAGCGATTATTATAATGTGAAGTTGTCATGATAGTCAGAGCAAGAAGACCGAGATATTTTTTTTTTTCATAATTGCACAAATGTATCCACTTAATTTTATTTGTGTGCCCCACCACAAACTCTGCTGCCTATGTAGTGGATTTACAAAAATCTAAGCTATTTAATGTCCACAAGGCCTGATCAAAGGCACATTGTAGACATCTGTGAACAGCTTTGCAATTGAGACTCTCCAGTCCTCACCTGACTCTGCTGTAAGCTCCTGACCCTCTATTAACAGACTGTTTCCTATCCAGATGTTAGGCATGTGTGTGCCCAGCCCTCCCTGCCTGTGATAGACACGCACAGAGTGGAAAAGTTTCACATTCATTTTCTCTTCTGTGTTGCTGCTAAGAGCTTACAGAGTAAGGCATTAGTGTTGAATTAGACGGCAGAAACACATTCATGGCCTCTCCATCTGGGAGTCTTTAGCTGTGGGTTTCATAATGGCCCGTGATTTTGAAATAGGCTTGGTTGACCAGGCCCGACACAAGTGTTTCTCCATCTTCATGACTTTTACAGAGGAGAGAAAGGAGAACTTTTCCCTTTGAATGGAGAACTTTTAAAGTGATTTTACCAGGCACAAGGTTCAAGTAATTTGTCTGTCTGCAATGAAAGTGAAAATGCTGTGTGATGTGCCTCAATTACAGCTAAGCAGAACATATTTGATGTTTAATATGCTCTTTTTTTTTTTTCTCTCTTTTTTCGATTTATAAAGCCACAAAGTGTGATTTCTAAGGACACCTACTTTATTTCAGTTAATCCTGGCAGGTAATAGATCTTGATTTACAGTATGTCTTTTTTTTCCACATTCCATCTCTATTTTCTACCCTCTCTCACTCACGTGGTCTTTAGATAAACAGTGATTTTAGTTACCGTTTCTATTAATATTCCACCCCCACAACCTGGCATAGAGCTCAATATCTGGGTATAGCTGGTAGTTTAAGCCCAAACTGTTATTGAAGCTAAGGGTGCCAAAGCATTAACATTTATCTTCTGTGGCTCTTAAACATTGCCTGCAGTGTATTCGCCAGCACCTGCCCACGCAAAGGTCACCCATGGAAAACCCTTTGCCAAAGGCCGCAAACCATTCTTCTTGAAATGTGTGGTTTTCGCTGATCTCCCATTTACTGTTGAACCACAGAAGTGCCTCTATTTGAATATTAACATCTCTTAATTTATAAAAAAATTTCCCTCAGAATCTCCCTCTCTGTTTACCTCATGCGTCTCATGTCTACATTGTGCCTATACTGGAAATGCGTGATAGATAGAAAGATAGATAAATAGATCGATAGATCATTTCTCTCTCTTCCTCTCTTTTTTTTCTTTTATTTCTTGCATTCATTAGGAATGTCCCCTCATTACTAGAGGTGGGGGAAAATCTATATGTTAAAGTATTGCGGTATTTTTCCTTGCGATATTGTATCGATGCTCACACCGAAAAAAAATAAAATTGTTATTTAAATTTTTCCACATATATTTTTTGGTCATGGGGAATTTTTTTTTCTCTTAATCAAATCGATGTAGTACTAAAACAACAGTCCAATAGATAGCGCAGTTATTATGCTTTACCGCTGAGACAAAACGGAACTCTTCAGACATCACCCACAACATTGAAAAGTTGTTGAGAGCATGGATACATCGAAGACAGTTCAAAATTCATATCCAGTGTTTGGCAGCATTTTGGCTTGTTATGAGCTTTTCCTTCATTAGAAATTATTATATTCGTCTTGCGGTCGGTGCTTTACACGCACTAAATATGCAGCGTGAACCATCAGAGACCTAATGCGAGGGAACCGCTCTGCAGCATGTGCCAAAATAATGTGTCAATAATGTTCTGTTAGAATGGTGTTAGATATAATGAAATAAAGTGGCCTTGTTTGCTTCAGATGCTCATAAAGATTCCTTAAATCATTAAGAGCCTGATGAAAGGAAAGCAATGTCTGTTATGGAGTAGGAAACGATCCCTAACCCAAACCCTAAAATAAAATAAGGTGTTAATTAAGTTAAGTTCAATTTTACACAGCACCTTAAAGTAAAAAAATATCCAATGTAAATGTATACGACATACTGTATGTTTAGTGTACTTCAAAAAAACATTGTTCACCTGTTTTTTGTTTAAGCTATCTCTTTAAGTTGTAAGGACTGCAGGACTATTTTATGTTCACTTCTTAGAAGGCAATTTTATGTAAATTAACAATGCATTTGGTGAGTTGGTAACAGTTCTCTGAAGTACTTTGAATAATAAGAAACAGTGAGTAAATTATCACAATATATTGCAGTTTTAAATCGCAATACACCAAAAATAAAGAATCGTAGTAATATCAAGACCTAGATATCGATATAACTTTGTATCGCCAGTTACCTTGTGATTCCCACCCCTAATCATTACTGTCTTGTTTGACTGGATTGACCTGTGAGCACCTGATTAACTTCCTGTTGTCTGACCTCAGAATCTGACCATTGATTGCACATTATATGCCTGAGCGCACAGCTCCCTGACATAAAGCTGGAGGAGAGATAGTTGTGGGATGGTGTGGTGAATGCATTTCATTCACTTGAATGAAAAATAGGATTTTCCTCAGCGGGCGGTCATGCCTTTGCCCTTGAGTATAAATCTAACATGAAAAAGCTCGACACTTATCATACATATCTTAGTGATACAGGATATTCAATGTGAAAAAGATTCAGGGTGGGACTTTATTTTATCCATTTGGATTTTATGAGATTGTGAGAAGTGGGCGTTACATTCCAGAATGGAGCCAAGCGGTTGGAATGGAGGGTTTGAAAAATAAGAAATTTGTAACATCAGCCAAAAAAGAAAGTCGTTTCAGAAGCAGAGTAATTTATTCGATTTTCAATAAGTATTACAAAACATTTCAATTTTTCTTCTTTTATAACAGGGGGAAAACATGGACAGATGTACTGTGCACAATAAGACCATGAATGTGCAAGTACAAAAATAAAGTAAATATGGTCTATTGGGATTTTATGTTGACTTAACATGCTTTTGTTCTCTCCTATCTGGCTTAATGAGTAAGTGTAACATTGCTTTTCGATAAACATGTGGTTAATTCCACAAATATCAACCGTACCATTGAACAACCAAGTGTTTATCAAAGAAACAAAACTTTTTGATCCCTCTGAAATTGTTTCCTACTTCTCTGTATTGGAGAGCTGTAATTAATTTTTCATTGCTACAAATGAAGTTTGCATCATTTGGACTAGAACTATATCTGCCTAATCTTATGGTTTCAAAAGAGAGATCAAGGAACTAATAAGCATCTATAAGCGTTTTCCAGAAAAAAAATATGTAGGAATTGTTTACTCTTGTCAAATAACAGAACTGCTTCGTAAATTTTGAAAGACCAAAGTCGCTGCGCTCCACTGCTCCGTCACATTGATAACGTTTTATAGTTTCTGTTTATGAGCTACTTCTTTGAACTATGATCTGCTTTAAGATTACTGCATTTACTGCCTTCCTATAATAGATAGATAGGACTTAGAATTTAATAGGCAATTCATTCATTTTTATTTCTACCATTAAATGAAATGTTTGACTTGATTATTAATCCTATTGATTTGTTTTGATTTAGTCAGATGTGTTAATAAGTTCAAGCGTTTCATTATTTATAGATTCAAAAGAGTGCTTCACTCACATCACTAATTTTGCAAATGTTTTGTTGTATCTAATGTGTTGTAAATGTATATAAGATACATTTTATATCTTATCCAAATCGGAGCAGTAAAAAGAAAAGAAAACTGCTTTAATAAAACAGTAAAAATTAAAAAAAAATACTGTGTACACTAATGTGAATGTAATCGTTGAGCCATCACCACTGAGAACAATGGGGGAAAAATATATATATATATAAAAAAAAATAATTTCTGGATGCATTACAGTAATTTGGTGGGTTTAGGTTATCATATAATGGCATAATTGATTGAACTCAATAAAAGGACAGTTTTTGCACATGCTTTGGTTCTATAGTAGATTATTTAGATTATTTGATTTTAGATTGATGTGTGAAAGAACATGTGTGCTTGCATAGAAGTCCACACCCTTGTGTCCAGGTGTTTGCATGTTGATGTGACTTAGGA
Organism: Xyrauchen texanus; assembly: GCF_025860055.1. Taxonomy (NCBI): domain Eukaryota; kingdom Metazoa; phylum Chordata; class Actinopteri; order Cypriniformes; family Catostomidae; genus Xyrauchen; species Xyrauchen texanus. Next base: position 37,912,457 of record NC_068293.1, on the reverse strand, counting down.
GTGCGTGCGATTGCACTGGGGGAAGTAGAGAACTCTAGCGTGTTGATTATTTGACCTCTACGCGAACAGCTGTGTCTATACTGTGAACAGCCGCGAGCTGAGCATCACTGTCGGTTTACTTCCCCCAAACCTCAGGACACCAACCGCACATTATATCTGGAAACCCTGCCTGCGAATACAGGTCACTTAAACCACTGCAGCTCTTTTTTCACACTGGCCTCATTTCTACTGCAAAGTAGAGCAAAGCTTGAGCTTAAGTAATAGCAGAGGGTTTTAGAAATGATTCACAACATTAAAAGAAAGTGATTAACATCAGGGATTTCCACTTACAGTTTTTCTCTCTCTGAATAGAAGAGCTTCCTTATGAAGTGGGAAGGAAAAGAGGAGAGCTGAATGGCCTGAGCAAAAAGAAGTTAGAGGAATTGGTTATCAGCAGGGATTAGAGTGTGCAGCTGCCCATAGAGATTACTGGGACAGAGTCAGGAGGATTACTGGACAGAGATGGACTATATGTACATGCAGTCTTTTTGCTTGCATACAGCTACACTGGGTGAATCTCAAAAAACCTGTCAAGAACATGTTCAGGTCATTTTTTCACCCCAAAATCAAAAGTAAGGAAGAGGAAATTAAGGGGAAAATTAAGCCTATTTTAAGGACTATTTTTGGATTATAACAATATTTTTATGACAATAAGGTACCTCCTCCAACCCAATGCAATTCTTATTACCGTAATTTAAAAACATTTTTTGACTTCCTTTTAAAAACACACCCCAAAGTATATTCACAGCGATGAATATTATCTCCAATGCAAGCCCCCTAAAAGGTGCAGCTGACTCGGTTGGTATCTTTATGCTCCTTTATCATCTGTCATCCAGCCCAGGAAGCATCCAGCCATGACATTAGTGCAGACTGACTAGATTTGTGTTTTTTGCTAAATTCAGATTAAAAGATTTTATAAGTCCTGTTTCCCAGAGAGCAACTTTCTCCTTTGTAGTTATCCATTATGACAGCCATTCAATTACAGTGCTTGTGAGTTTAGTGGTGGGGTGGGGTGGGAGGGGTGTTGACACACTCTTAGGGCTTTATGTAATTTATTCACTCTCAAAGACCTCCCGGTGTCCGAAAAAAATAAAAACACAAGTTAAGTCCTTAGTTAAACATAAAAATGCCACTAGATAATGACAATACTAGATTGAGAATTTTAACACTGTAATACTAATAATACTAAAATAAAAACTAAATACACTGAACAACTAAAACAAAGAAATATACTGAAATATTACTAAATTAAAAACACACTGAAAAAACTGAACTGACAAACACAGTGACAACTAATAAAAACAATACTAAATTGAAAGTGTAAAACATTCCTTTTATAGAAACATAGTTCTAATAATAATAATAATAATAATACATTTTATTTATAGGTGCCTTTCACGACACTCAAGGTCACCTTACAAACAGAACACAAAAAAGTAATAATTGAAAGCATCAACAATAACAACATTAAGCAAACAATACTATGATATACAATAAAACATTCATAAACCATCATAAAAAAGCCTGTTTTAAAAGGTGAGTTTAAGACTAGATTTAAAAGTATGAAGACTTTCACTGTTACAAATGCCCAGAGGAAGTGAATTCCATAAGTGAGGGGCAGTATAACTAAAGGCTCTAGACCCCATAGTGTTCAGACGAATGCGTGGTATGACAAGAAGAGTTGATGAGGAAGATCTGAGGGTACGAGTAGGTGTATAGATATGAAAAAGATCAGAGAGGTATGAGGGAGTATGATTTTTTAAATCCTTGTATGTAAGAAGCAAGATTTTGAAATTAATTCGGTATGTAACTGGAAGCCAATGCAAAACCTAACCCTAACTCTACCCATAACTATAGCCAAAACCATAACCTGCCCCTAAAATCATAGATAAATTGTTTAGAAGCATCAAATCCTTTCCCTATGCCTAAAATCTGATTGGTTAATAGGAATGCTGTTCAGTGACAAACTGGAATATTGATTAAGGAACATGTGCTACTTAACGACCACCAGAGCATTTGCCGGGCTTACTCTGTCCTCTCTGAGTTGACACCATCCTCCTCAGTTGTGTAAGACCCATGGGCTCAAGACATGTGATTCGGGTCTCTTTCCAAAGGCAACAGATGGGCACAGGAAGTCAGTCTGCAGCTCTGTGCCCGCTCCACAAGTGGGGAAGCTTGGCTTGAGAATACAGGGGGAGGAGTCAATGCACATGAAGAGGAGAACTTTCAGCCATCCATGTTGCCCACACAAGTGCTCTAGACATCCATGCTCACACACAGCCTCGGTGGTTTTAAGATGTAAACTCTCTTCACCTATTTCCAAAGCTCAATGTGGGGTGATGCTGAAGTCAAAATTAGAGTCACCAGAGTGCAATCTTGGTCAGGGCTGTTTTCAATTTGTTCTTTCAATTTTGTTTACGTTAGTTTTCACTGTGACTGTTTTAAATTAGTTTTCACAATTTGTTTGGCAGAATATTTAGTTTTTTATTTTAGTTTTAGTATTTTATGGCTGCCAAAGTTATTGCATTTCTGATATGATTTAGCAAAGCAATATGTTTAAAAATGTATTACATTTCTCAAGGCCACCTAGTGTTACACTTTCAACACTTCTAATTCCTTTGCTCTCTCGCAGGTATGAAGACTCCCTTGAGCCCCACCCAGCTGATTGAAAATGGACAGCTGCTTTTCATGTTCCCTGACATGCAGCTACAGCAGGAGAAGAAGAAGGTGCTGTACTCCCTCTGTGAAGTCTGCAACATCCAGCTACACTCGGCTGCGCAGTCACAGGTCCACTACAACGGCAAGTCACACCTCAAAAGGGTCAAACAGTTGAATAACGGAGAGCCGCCTGCAGCGAGTGTCAGCACGGCCCCTGCTTCTCTCAGCAGTGCCAGTCAAGGTAAGACATTTCGGCCTAAGAAGACCACCGTCATCCCCTCGCAAAGGGAGAGAATCCCTCTGTGTTTGTACTCTATGCCTTGAAATTATCTCTGTGCAGGCGTAAACAGCTCTGAAGGTAATGCATCCTGAGTTAGCATTTAACACGGATGCCTGGGTTATAATTTGTCAAGGCATTTTTAGTAATTTATTTTCAACAGCAAGAAGCCATTTAGCAAAGCAAGAAGCACACTTACAGCAATCTAATAGCAGGGACAATTTTACTCAAAAACTCAATGGTGACAGCTCACGGGTCATACTTTGCAGGGCTTGAACAGATAACCTTCCGCTTTCTGACTCTTAAGTTTAGACATTCTTGGTGGAGCGCGAGTTGAGTTGTGCGTGGATGACACGGAGAATAGCGTGAGCCTCTACACCAAAGATTCCAAAGATGGATTATTGCCCAGGAAAATGGGGCCAGTGTCCCAGGACCTCTGGCTACCAGGGGTATTGAGCTGTGAGGCCCTTAGTAGCCTAAGTCGTTATTCAAGTAAACTTTTAATTATACAGATTGTCAAAAAGTTCTTAATTGTGTACAATAAAATATAATCAAATACAATACAAAATTTAAGATGCATTTAAATAGCACAATTAAGTTACAAAATGAAGAACCCCAGTCAATTGATATTGATGTAATTGATAACTGAGGTTTTACACAGTTAGTGGTAAGGTTATTTCCAATTTTTTTATTTTTTTTTATCAAGTAGCGCCACCGGGCTACTTGGCATTTCAGTCACTTTGTTTTGCATTGTTGCTCCAAGTGCTGGTTCATTTTTTACCCTGGTGAGGTGTGTGTCCTCAACAACCTGTCAACTAGGGATGTAACCGTTCTCTGTAAAAAAACTAACCTTATGGTTCGCCACTCACAGTTCGGTAAGCATTTGTACAGATGCATCTGGCGCACAAGGTTTGGCGAAGAAAATGAAGCATCAAATAAACAAGCACATTTGCAGCCTCCACTAATGGATAAGCTCAGCCTGTGTTGCACGTGGGTCAACTTTCTGCAGGGAGCAGCTTAACCATTAGAATGTTAAATCAGTTGATGACATCTCAGTTTTAAATAGCATGGGGAGAAAACAAGCCACAAACCCCTGCGTCATCTGGGAAATTATTTTTTTGCAGTCAATTACAACAGTGATGGTTTACAAAACCTTTACAAAACAGGCACTGTGTGCAGACATTGCCCGACACGAGTGCCAAATACTACATTGATAAATGATTAGCTATTTACGCCAACATCACCCAAGGACAGATACCGTGCATGCATAGAGCTGTAGGTCAGCCCGAAACTGCACGCATTCCCTTCCGTTTTAAAGCAGGCACTCGTTCGGACAGACACGACACAATAACAAAAATGCTTGGGGTATTCATTGCCAAAGTTATGATGCCCTGCTCCATTGATAAAGATGTGGGATTCTGCAAATACAGTTGAAGTCAGAAGATTACATACACTTGACACATTTTTTAACCTCTTCACAGATTTCATATTAGCAAACTATAGTCATTTAGGCAAGTCATTTAGGACATCTACTTTGTGCATGACACAAGTAATTATTCCAACAATTGTTTACATACAGATTGTTTCAGAAGTTTACATTCACTAAGTTAACTGTGCCTTTAAGCATCTTGGAAAATTCCATTAAATGATGTCAAGCCAAATTTAGCTTCTAATAGGCTAATTGGAATCAATTGAAGGTGTACCTGTGAATGTATTTTAAGGTCTACCTTCAAACTCATGGGAAAATCAAAAGAAATCAATAAAGACCTCAGAAACAAATTGTGGACCTCCACGAAACTGGTTAATCTTTGGTAGCAATTTCCAAACACATGAAAGTACCATGTGCTTCTGTACAAACAATAGTACGCAAGTATAAACGCCATGGGACCACCCACACATCATACTGCTCAGGAAGGAGATGCATTCTGTCTCCTAGAGATGAATGTAGTTTGGTGCAAAAAGTGCAAATCTATCCCAGAACAACAGCAAAAGACCTTGTGAATATGCTGGAAGAAATAGATAGATAAGTATCTATATCCACAGTAAAACGAGCCCTATATTGTCATAACATGAAAGGTTGCTCAGCAAGGAAAAAGCCACTACTCCAAAACCACCATAAAAAGCCAGATTACAGTCTGCAAGTGCACATGGGGACATGTCCTCCGGTCTGATGAAACAAAAATGTAACTGTTTGTCCATAATGACCATTGTTATGTTTGAAGGAAAAAGGGTGAGTCTCGCAAGCCGAAGAACTCCATTCCAACTGTGAAGCATGGGGGTGGCATCATCATGTTGCGGGTGTGCTTTGTTGCAAGAGGGACTGGTGCACTTCACAAAATAGATGTCATCACGAGGAACATCTCAAGACATCATTCAGGAAGTTAAAGCTCGCAAATGCATGTTCCAAATGGACAGTGACCACAAGCATACCTCCAAAGTTGTGGCAAAGTGGCTTAAGGAGAACAGAGTCAAGGTATTGGAGTGTCCATCAAAAAGCCCTGACCTCAATCCAATAGAAAATTTGTGGGCAGAACTGAAAAAGTGGGTGCGAGCAAGTAGGCCTACAAACCTGACTCGGTTACACCAGTTCTGCCTGGAGGAATGGGCCAAACTTCTTATTGTAAGAAGCTTGTGGAAGGCTACCCAAATTGTTTGACCCAAGTTAAACAATTTAAAGGCAATGCTACCAAATACTAACAAAGTGTATATAAACTTCTGACTCCATGGGAATGTGATGAAAGAAAGAAATGCTGAAGTAAATAATCCTCTCTACTATTATTCTGACATTTCACATTCTTAAAATAAAGATATGATCCTAACTGACCTAAGACAAGGAATGTTTTCTAAGATTAACTGTCAGGAATTGTGAAAAACTGAGTTTAAATGTATTTGGCTAACGTGTATGTAAACTTCTGACTTCAACTGTATTTAAAATACTTGAGTCGCATTACTACATCCCTTTTCCTATCTATTTTCAGCTTCCTGTGTTAAATACATGTTGAGATTAATATGCACTTTATGTTGATGCATGTAACATAATAATGCAGGTATTATGTTAAAATGTAGATTTAGAAATTAGAGAAATGTTTTTTTTTTTAGTTAAGGTTTAAAGTTAACCATGGTCCATGGTTTTACAAAAGTAATATTGTAGCAACCATGACTAATAACTTGCTTTGACTGTTGTCACCATGGTTTTCTTAGCAGAAATCATGGTTTTGATATAATTAACCATTGTTTTATGCAGTAATACTATAGGATCCAGATAGTAACCATGGTTTTACTATAGTAATATTGTAATAACCACGACTAAAGTAAAAATAACTTGTCACCATGTTTTTTCAGCAGAAATAATGTTTTTGATACAACCAACCATGGTTTTACAACAGTAATGCTGTAGTTTCCATATAGTAGCCATGATTTTACTAAAGTAGCTAATATTTTAGTAACCATGACTCTAACCATGTTTATTTTGTGGTTACTATGATTTAACAACAAATGCCATGGTTAAACTATGGTTAAATGTAGTAAAGCCATGGTGATTTTTAGTAAGATTCTATCAAATAGATTATTCTTACCTTGGATTTGGTGGTAATATACTGTATATTCTTTTTCTGAAGATAAAAAAACACCCTACTGTCAACGTCTAGAATGATTTGGTCTCTGATGAATAATGCAACATTCTCACAAGGACTCTCAAGAATAGCGTGTCTGGTTAACACACCCAGTGGTGCTGGCATAAGTAACTGGTGCGATTGGCAGCATATACACTTTACCAGTAAGTGACGATTTATCAGTGTGTCCACAGTCTTGTTTGTGGGTAGAACAAAGCTATTTGCGCTGTTGAGAAAAATCAATGATGTACCTGTATTAATGGCTAAGTTAGCGGATGAAATCTTGATGACAACTTGAAGTTGGATCCAGATGCATGCCAGGTTACCTCCGTATTTATACAGACATGGAGTTGTTTTGTGCGTTACCAGGGAAACAGTTTGGGTTGCCTTGAAAGATGGACCGAAGAGCCATGAGAAGTTGATGCTGGAAAGGCAGTGAGATTCTGGTTGCCAGCACAGTGTCAAACCGGTGGTGAACAAACCTTCACTAGATCGGTGGAAAAATAGCATACATGCTGCAGATATTATACAGGCATACTGTGCAGGACTCCATGGGAAAACTGTGTGTGACTTTTGTGTCTCTGATGTGGGAATGGCTGAAGCAAAATGGAAATTTTTATTCAGGTTAAAGAGCTTATTACACTATTAGAAAGTCTACTATGTCATAATGAATTTCATAAGTCTCTGCGTGCTGGTAAAATAGTCTGTGTACTTTCCATATGTACTTTCCATATATTCCATATATATTTTTATACCATGATGTCACCCTACACTATTAAATGTAGGCCTAATGAATATGTGTAAATTACACATACACAATGCAAAGTTTTAGATGCGACAACAAATACAGGAGTCACTCCCGAACTAAAAAGTGTCTGTAAACAAGAAACATGGCGCCAGTTTAGCCTGTTTGGTGTCAGCTATTTGTGACTACGCAAGCCCGGCCCCCAATTGGGTTTATCAGCCGAGGAGAGAGATAAATGCAGCTGGATGCAGCAGCTGCGTGTGGCTCTCTCTCTCTTGAACTGCTGCATCCGGCTGCATTTATCCCTCTCCTCGGCTGATTAGCCCGATTAGCCCTCCTCCTCGTCACAGTAGTTTATAGACGTGTGCGCTGAATTCCGTGTCTTCTATAGCCATACGATCAAAATTAGCCAACGTATATTTTTATCTGTTCCTCACACAAAGCTATCGTATGGCTTCAAAAGATATGGGATGTAGTGCAAAAGTAATTATGACTACTTTTATAATACTTTCATATGGTTTTATTTTTTGTTTGGATTCAAACTCACCCAGTGGTGGTATTCAGCATCAATACTCGCTGAGCTACCCAGGCCCCCCTTAGTCTGTCAGTCTTAGCAAAAAATGGTATGTGTGAATTATAAGTGTCTCTTGTGTCACATCTGTCAAAAAGCAAGTAATACAAGCTTTCATATTTGAGAGGCCTTTCCTTAAAGCTATGACAATACAAATGTAAAAGACAAACTTTGAAGTGAACGCAAAATAAAATTCTCTTTCACTCACTTTATTTGTTGGTAAGGAACTCCTACTATGTGTGTATGTGAAAAAATGTGTGTGTCGATATTAAGTGCTTGCGATTGTGGTTGAACACGTTTGAGTCTGTAGGCAGTATCATTGGCTCTGAATCTTTAAGCAGGCTACCCATTATTTGGTGTAGTCTGAGCCGGACATATGTAATTACAGCAGGGAGGATATGCAGAGCTTTACCACGTCCTGTTGACTGACAGTAGATCAGGTCTGCTGAAACTGTTCAGGCCACTTGGGGAAACTGAGCAGCTCACTCCTCACATCTGTGCACCGACTTTGATGGATTATTTAGACTATTTCTGCAAACGTGGCAATTTATTTATTCTTTATATACTGGATTGGTACTCACTGTGTGTGTGCTTGTATGTGTGTGTGTGTGTCTGTGTGTGTGGGTGGGTGGGTTTGGGTTGTTTACGAGGACATTTTTTTAGGTTACAAACTGGTAATTACAAGGGTATTATGCTATAAATGTGGTTTATGAGGACATTTTAGTGTCCCCCATAATTCAAATCGCTTAAACATACTTAACAATGATTTATTTTTAAATTGCAAAAATGTAGAAAGTTTTTTTGTGAGGGTCAGGTTTAGGGGCAGGGTTAGGGGATAGAATCTATAGTTCATACATTATAAAAATCATTATGTCTATGGAGAGTCCTCACAACGATAGCCGCACCAACGTGTGTGTGTGTGTGTGTGTGTGTGTGTGTTTGTGTGTGTGTGCTGCTGTGTATTTACCAACGCCCCATAAAAGTGGACACTTTGGAACTTTTTGAAGGGCTATATAGACCTCAACAAAGGTTTTTCAATGACAAATTATTGCAGTTTTTCAATTGGTCTCCCCAAATCTTGAATTTTGTTTTGTATGCAAATAAAGCCAAAGGTTTTCTGGGCCATTTTTGGAATTATTTTTAGCCAAATGGTCCCACTGTGGTTTTTTTTTTTTTTTTTTGTGGATATATGAAGTCAGTTCACACAGGTGTCTTTGTAGAGAAATCACATGTTTATTTTAACACATTTACTATGGACATATCCCACTAACATTTGGCAACCATAAAGTGTCCAAAACCTTTTTGGTCTTAATTTTGCATGACATCTATCTAATGTTTTATCATTTGAAATCTAACACATTTTTGTGCTAGCCTATATTTCTTATAATGCAAACACATTCATTCACATTTTTAAATGTGGTCTAAGTGTTCTAATTCTTTCTGGAGCCACTAAATATTGCACCTGTGTGTGAGTAAGTATTTAGAAGTGTGTGTTATTCTCTTGTTTTGCTCAGAGCAACAGTGACCACTAGATGTCAGTGTTATCATCTTGAAAGATTCTAAAGGGGCATTTTGTCCGTACAGCCTATAAACAAACTCATGTGAGTTCATTGCAGGTGAAGATGGTAATGTTTTAAATCAGGCTAGTTGCTTTAATATTGTTAAACATGATTCTGTTTGTTTAAATTTAGCAGGTGTCATATCTTCATTTGCCTCTGTGACCTGATGCTCTGCATTGTAAAACAAGTAGCATGGGATTTGATTTGTGCAGCTTTTCTTTTAATGTGCCATGACTTGTTCTTGGATTTGAAATTAGTTTGAATTATAGCCTTTACCCACAATTTTAATTTAAAAAATGGGCCCATATTTTTAGATGTAAATAGAAGATTTTTGGATTTGGATTTTCTTCCCTTTTTTGTTCTGTTTTCCTATTCTTCGGATGTTTGCACTTATCATTATACCACAACATACTTTTTAGAGATATGCTACTTTGTTTGCCTACCAAGCAAGTTGGCATAAAACGCAATTTAAATTCACAAATAAAAATTTGTTTCACATGTTTTCTTAGAAAAACATTTTAAAACATCAAACCAGTCTGGCTAGACTGACATACTGTACTGTGCAAACGTGAGGATGTCTTCAAAAATAATGCCATAAATAGTTTTCATTTATCAATTAACATCATACAAAGTACAGTAAACATAAAAAAAAGCTAAATCAATATTTTGTGTGACCGCCTTTGCCTTCAAAATAGCACCAATTCTCCTAAGTACACCTGGACATCCTTTTTCTTGGTTGTTGGCAGATAGGAAGTTCCAAGTTTCTTGGAGAATTCTTCACAGTTCTTTTATCTATTTAGAGTGTCTCAATTGCTTCTGTCTCTTCATGTAATCTCAGATTGACTCAATGTTCAGTGGGGGCTCTGTGGGGACCAAGACATCTGTTGCAGGGCTCCCTGTTCTTCTATTTTATTCTATTTGCAAATGTAATATTTGGGAGTCTAAAATGCATATTTCCTATTGACACACTAAAGCTGAAAATATAAATAACCGTCTTTAGATAAAAGTTTTTGTGAAGCATCTTATGTGCTTTTTCACAGTACTGTCATTTTGTGCCACTTCAAAGCTATTACTGGCACTTTATTTTCTCAGTGCACTAAAATAAAATTATTTTATTTACATATCGTAATCGTATGTGTGCATTGAGTTATTGGGATTTTATATGTAATGTATTTAAATAACCCCTGGCTGTTTCATCAAAGTCAGCTCATGATGGCATAAATACTTTGGTTGTTCAAATAAGCTCTCAAAGCAAGTAGGAAGACTTGTAAACAAAGACTGCGATGCATCATGTTCACTTGTGGGTAGGTTACTTTGTAACAAAGTCAGTTACATTGTTGTTCGGCTCTTACACCAGCTCTAAAGCCTTTTTTTCCCACAGCTTAACACACCTCCATTCATCCACTCATTAATTTGAACTGTATAATAGTGACAATATATCATTTACATGTATAGGATTCCATAGAACATGTATCACCTGATTATAATCCATTATATCATGCCACATGCTGGATGTTGCAACGAACACTGGCCACGGCATTGACCTTATTCAAGAGACCAGACGTCACATTATTATTTCCTTGAGTGAATTGTTGCTTCTGATGGGTGCTCATTGATTCGTTAGCAACAGGACTGGCCCTTTCTATATTCATGTGTGACTTCTTGTTTAGTGTGCTCGACTGACCAGAGCACGGATACAGAGTAGACTGAGAGGAATCTAAATGAGCAGCCCAGCAGGAACCCACTCCAAAGGTGTGACATTTCATTAACAATGGATTTAAACTTAATGGCTTTTGCTGCTACATTTCACCGGATGATTGCATAAATAATTTTCTGTCGTGCACCGGCAGACTTGTCTATGAGCAGTTGTTAAGTTGTTAGGCAGCTTATTGATTTGATTATTTGATGCTCTTGATCTGGATATGTTATTATTATTATTGTTTGCACGGACTGACAATCCTTGACAGAAGTAATTTCCTGAATCAGTATTGTTCAATGTTCATATGACAAAGACTACTTATTAGAGAAAAACTTATGCAATATAGTTTGTTTGTTATTTAAATAAATGTAAAAATTAAAATGTTACCAATATACAGTATAATATAGTTATCATTTAATATAGTTGCCAATTTTCTGTAAGAATGACATAAGAGCTGAATTCTGTAGGAAACATTGCTTCAAGGGCTCCTGGGTATTTACTCACCCACATGACATCCCAGATCTGTATGACTTTCTTTCTTTAGCAGAACCCAAACCAACATTTTTAGAAGAATATTTCCGCTCTGTAGGTTCTCACAATGCAAATGGATGGTGATCAAACCTTTTGTAGATCCAAAAATCACATATTTACTTTGTCTTTATATTGCTTCTGAAGATATGGATTTAAGCACTGAAGTCTTGTGGAGTACTTTTATGTTTCCTTTATGGGATTTTTGGAGCTACAATAGTGTGATCACCATTCACTTGCATTGTATGGACTGACAGAGCTGAAATATACTTCTAAAAACCTTTGTTTGTGTTCTGCTGAAGAAAGAAAGTCATGCACATCTGGGATGCCATGAGAGTAAATTATGAGAGAATTTTCATTTATGGGTAAACTATTATTTGAAATAATAGCTCAATCTAATTAAAAATGTAATATTTGATCCAATATTTATGTGTGCTAAGTATTTTGTGGTTATTAGAGTATCGTGTTGCAAGCTTGGCAACATGCTACAACCAAACTCTGTATTGAAATTATGAACTACTGTGTGCTTCTCATGGGGAGTTTTTTTTTTTTTCGGTTGATTCATGCCTATAGTGTTGCCTATGTAGAGAGTTTCTAATCAGTAGCTGTCTATGTAGGCAATGGACACAGCAAGGCAGCTCACTAGGTTTTGGAACAGAGCCTATAAACAGTACAGGTACATGTTTATTCAATATATTTTGCATCATATCATTCATTCTACAGTAGTTGTGTTTTGATTTTTGTATCTAAAATAATGATCATCGATATTGCAGCTCATATCCATCACTATTCAGCCAGCGGTCATCAGTGGAATATCCTCACTGTTCTTTAATTAACACACACACAAACAGGTGATACTAGCCCTTTGGAAACGATGACTAGATGTAACTGTGATAGCCCAGTGTAATATTACTGGTGGCTTGTGTAGTCCAACCTGGTTTGATATATTGGGTTACACGCTGTGTTAGTATGTTGTTTGGCAGCTGCTTGAAGCTCTCTGAGCCATGGGGTAACGGGGCTCATCTGGTGACATATACTCACACATTTATCTAAGACACCATGGCCATTTACTCACAAGTGTCAGGTTGTGCAAGCCTCTTCTGCATTCATTTTGTCACCTCCAATGGCTGGGCCCGTCCATCTAATTGTCCCGGGCCTTTTCAGATTGCCAGTCACTCTGATTTGTGACAATCCCCTTGCAGATATAAATGGGTGTGATATGTGTCATTTGGATTAATGCAGTCATCAGCAAAGGCTTTTAACTTGTAGGTGGTTCAGTGATGCAATGCCCATTTTGTTGTCTGGATCTATAAAGTTATTAAAAATACATTAACGCTGCTCTACTGAATTTTTTGGGATTAAAAATGAACAAAATGCCTTTATCATGATTGAGAAAAAAAAAGAAACTGTTCAACACAGCTTACCTTACCCCGATTCACTTCGGTAAGCCTACAAAAATTATTTGTATTATGAGGTGTCGAGTCTTATGTTGTTCATCCTTACATAATTTCTGTCATGTCCGTAAACACAGAAAGAAGTACCTACCGGCTGTCACGTGTTCCAGCTGGGGAAACGTGTAGGTTACGGTTGTAACCTCTGTTCCCTGATGGAGGGAACGAGAGGTTGTGTCAAAGAAGCGACACTAGGGGTCTCTTGAGAGCCTCACGCATCTCTGAACTTGAGAAAAGGCCAATGAGAAATTGGCAGACAGAATTTGCATGTCCCGCCCCCGGACATATGGGTATAAAGGGAGGGAAATGCGTCTGTTCATTCAGGATTTTGCCTGAGGAGCCAACAATGAGGTTCGGCTGTAACAATGGCTCAGTTCAGCGACGTGGCCGGGAGGATACAACGTCTCGTTCCCTCCATCAGGGAACGGAGGTTACAACAGTAACCTAGACATTCCCCATCTGTCGCTCACTTCGACGTTGTGTCGAAGAAGCGACACTAGGGGTCCAGTTTTAATCACGCCATGTGCTGAACTGTGTACGTGCGCTGCTGACACTGGTGCGGGCAGGCAGTTGCATGCCAGAACGACAGGCCATATCAGACTGCATGTACCCTTCCCCAACGCCCCATAAGATCGTCATAGCCTTCTGGTTCCCTACGCCCCTATATGGGGGGAACAAGGCAATGTGCAAAGCATGCCGTGCCGTGCTATTTCTCTCTCTGTGTTTCTCGCATAGAGTTAAAGCGGCTGGGGCCATCTTAACACTATCACACGCATCAGGGAAGACGTTCTTTCCCAATTCCTATTCTTTCAGGGGGGAAAGACCCTGCGGAGACCACACCTGCCCAGGCTGGGGGAGGTAAAGAGTGGTGGAATACATCACATGGGATTCTAAGTCGCATGTGGAGAATGGCGCAGTGGTAGATCCTACCTCATTGGGAGGGATGAGTTGCTACAAACACAGCAACCGGGGGGGCAGTGAGGACTGCCCAAGGGAGATGCGGGTCCGGTCGCAAGGGGACCATACCGCAGAAAATACACACAGATGGACAAGTCCACATGGGGGCCCGACCTGTGGAGCACCTATTCTAGTACAGTGTAATTTGAGTACTCTCATTGGGTTTGGTCGGGGAATTCCTCCACTGAATTCGTGGACCAGAGGGCTAGGGAGGAGTCATCCAGGGAGCCGAGTTAGTGGGATCTCCTGGGATAAGAGCACACAATATTACCTCAGCGAAGGGAAAGGGTGCTAGGTGCAAGCGGTACACCCGGTCATTTGTTACCGCGTTACTGAGTTCTACCGGCTCGGACCTGAGAAAACAAGGGATGAAACCGACTCAACACTGAGATTGTAAAATCTCCTAAAGGTAATGGGTGTTGCCCACCCCACTGCTCTGCATATATCTGCTAAGGAGGTGCCTTTGGCCACTGCCCACTTCTTCTCGTCGAGTGTGCTCGAACCCGCAAGGTGGCGGGCACGGCCTGGGTGTGATAGGTCAATGCTACGGCACCAACCACCCAGTGGGAATGCCTCTGTTTTGAGACAGCGTTCCCTTTCCGCTGTCCGCCAAAGCAGACAAAGAGCTGCTCAGAACGTCTAAAGCTCTGTGTGCGGTCCAAATAGATATGCAAAGCACGTACCGGACACAGAAACAAAGGGGCTGGGTCTGCCTCCTCCCTGGGCAGCGCTTGCAGGTTCACTACCTGGTCTCTGAAGGGAGTCGTAGGAACCCTGGGCACATAGCCTGGTCGTGGTCTTAGGATGACATGAGTGTCTGCCGGACCGAACTCCTATGACAGAGAACGCTTGCAGGTCCCCGACCCTCTTGATAGAGGCGAGCGTGATCAGGAGGGCTGTCTTCAAGGAGAGGGCCTTGAGTTCAACTGATTGTAGCGGCTCGAAGGGGGGTCTCTGAAGGCCCGAGAGGACCACTGAGGGATCCCAGGAGGGGAACAGGCTTGGCCGGGAAGGGTTCAACCTCCGGGTGCCTCTAAGGAACCTGATAACCAAGTCATCCGTACCCAAAGACTTGCAGTCTACTGCGTCGTGGTGGGCCGCAATAGCGGCAACATACACCTTCGAGGTGGAGGGGGACAGCTCCAAAGTTTATTGTTTCAAGTTAAATATAGTTTAATACTCTATGTTTAAACACATCTTGACATCCCTTAGTTCGCATTTGCGCTTCAAGTGTTTTGAACGCAAGAACTGTGTTTTGGGTAGTTTTTTTCACTGTATAAACTGTGTATTGCTCATACAGCTGAAATTTCACTTATTGCCCTCTGGAGTAAACAGGTGTTACTACAAGCTTGCATTTCTCAGGAATCTTCCTTATTATGGTGCGATTGATTGCGTAATTTTTTTAAAATCGACAGCCCTATTAAATATATATATATATATTTATTTTATTTTACCAAGTTAGAAGATTCAGTTTATAATTTATAACATTTGCTGAGAAAGAATTTCGTTCATACATTATGTAAGCAAAATTAACTTTATAACTAAAATATTCCCAAATTAAAGTTAAAATAATAAAAATAAAAATCGCCCTCATGAAAATGTCTTGGCTCTATAGGTCCTTAATTTAAGTGGGTTGTGATCTGACTTTTGAAGCTCCAAAAAAACAACTGAAAGTTAGCATAAACATCTGACTCCAGCTATGATATCAATGTCTTCTAAAGGGACACGATCACTCCTGGTGTGAAAAAGATCAATATTAAAGTACTTTTTAACATCCACTTGTATTTTAAGGACCTACTGAGTGAAGATATTTTAAAATTTTTCTCCAAATGTTTTCTTCTGAAGAAAAAGTCATGCACACCTGGATTATCATAAGGGTGAGTAAAGGATGAGATCATTAAAATTTTTGGGTGAACTCCCTTTAATGAGAATCGAATAAAATGTAATTGAAATCGCAATCAAATCAAGAGCTTGGGAAATGTGAATCAAATCAAATGCACTTTCAAAAAGATGTTTAATTTTTTTTTAAAATAACGATTAAGATGTGTAGAATAGGTGTATTCTAGGTGTAAGATAAATATTGTATTACTTTTTACTTCAGAGTTTCACCACTTTACATTTTAAGACTTAGTAGATCAAAATTTAGCTTGAAAAATGTTTTCAAACATGCACGAAACCAACAGGAATAACGTGTGTGTGTGTGTGTGTGTGTTTGCTGCTGTCAGGGATTTCCACTGAGAGGAGAGTCTTGGGAGCTTTGGATGGGTATTGATCTTAAAGAGTATTGTCACACACGATAATACACTGGCGAGGAGCCTTAGCACTGCGCAAAACACCACACGATCTGTTGAATTCATCCTTGCGCTTTTCTTTTTTCAAAGAACACTAAATCTGACTGTCGTCATTCGAACACCTTATCGTTTGTGAAAATGTGGAGCAGCTTTCTCAGCAGAGGTGAGCATTTGGTCTGTATTCTGCTCGTATTAATGTTCTCTTAAACTGCAGAGTATACAAACTGTGTTTTCTGTAATTAAAAAGGATATTGCGTTCATGTATAGACAAAGTTGTTTTTAGACCCAGTGCTTTGGGAATAATTACTAAGTTGTCTGTAGCATTACTCATAGGAAAATCAAAAGTGAGATCTCTTTAAGACCTCAGTTGTTTCTCCTACACAGCTCTAAGATTAAATAGAGCAAGAGAGACTTGGAGACTTTTTTCAAGTCTCCTGCTTCTCAGATTTTTCTCTTGACAAAAATACCCCATTACTTCCACATGTTTCTCCTTTAGAGTTTCAGAAGAGGTCTCAACAATGTCTTAAACTGTGCTCAGATTTGTTAGCATTCCAAGTCTGCAATCAGAAGTCAAAGATTTCAGTATGAAATCAACACTTTTCATCAAATAGTTACAAGACCAAAGGATCTAAGCTTTGCTCTCCACATTCATTTTATAGCTCTATAGTGTAAGTGTTGTGTTATTAGCTCTTTTTGTTTTACCTCTTAAGGAATTTTAGGAGACACAACTGAGATAAAGCTGATACTTAAAGACATAAAGTAAATGAGAAGCCCCTTACTTCTCCTGAGCTATGAAAAATCAACCTCTGAGCAATACAATTATTTTTGGGTTAGTGCCAAGGTAGCATGTTGTTCTGATGATCTAACACAGTCTTGATTATTGTTATAATAATTAAATTCTAAGGCAATCTTGTTTCATTTTGTGTTTTTTTTAAGTCATCTCCAGCCTGTGGGTCAGCAGTAGGACAGCATGGGACGACACACAGGGGAGGGGGCAGGAGTTTTCCATGTCTGTTATTCCCCCACGGACACAGACACAGACAGAGACAGACAAAGACACTTTTCTGTGTTCGTTTATGTGTGTGAGAAATGCAATGGAGTGTGACATAAAGCGGAAAGGAGGATGCTTGGATCAGGGGAAGAGAGAGAGAGAGAGAGAGAGAGAGAATTCAGCTTGTTTTACTCAATATAGAGCTAGACGTGGATTTAAAGGCAGATTATAGCATGACTCATCGTGTAAATCACCATTATATGCTTCCCAGAATGGCTGAACTAAAATCAGAATCTCAGGATCTAAATGTTTTTACTGATAGACAAAAAATTAATAAATATATATAAAAAACATACTTGGAAGCCATTGGCTCCTAAACTGAACCATTTAGGAGCCAAATGGCTGTTTTAGTTGCCAAATTACAGAATTGCTTGATTTAGATTGTTGTTCAGAAACAAGATAGAAAGCCGATGAAAGGAAGTCAGCCGATAACCCATTAATTAGGTGTTTAATATACAGTACACACTGTATATAGTTGAGTGCATATGTTTGCATTCCCCTTTTGTCTCAAAACTTTTTCCACCCCTTTCAGAACTTATAAAAGGTATTTTTGTATTTAGTACTGCCCTTTAGAATAAATAAATAAATATTAAATGGGAAAAAAAATTATAAAATCAACGTAGTCTTTCTTTTCTGTGACCGGACACATATGGGAGAGTGCAAATTTAATGAAATTCCAGATGATTTGTTGTTTGTTTGTTGTTGTTGTATTGTGCTTCTCCAATCTCAATCAATAGTAATCAGGAAGAAAAAAACAAAACAAGATTTGGTACATAACACAGGGCTTTTAATTATCAAGAAGCCACGACGCGCCCAGTTGTGAACTCACTGATGGCTGATTTGCTGAGAAAGTAATTCGGATTCAAACTGCTAAAGGTGGCATCTCACCAGCCGATATTTCCAATGATCGCTCATTAGTGTCTCTCAGCGGGAGGTGTTATTCATTTGACTGTCGGGACTCAGTGCTGAGTTAATGGCTTCATAGATTGAAAAAACACATCCATTTTGTTTGAAAAAATCATTCTGTCATTGAGGCAGTGTCTTATGTTCTCATCAAGTGACCAATGAGCTTCTTCTTTTACTGAGGAACGGACAAGACGTCAAGCTAATGTGAATGTTTTTATCGCACTCAGATTCTCTCACCAAGCTCATGAGCCACAACTGTCTGATTTTATTTCCACATGACATGTGTTCTACGACAACTTTTATTTGAATAAATAAACAATCACGCACTTGCACAAGGAAAGTTACTCCATCTTCACTATCACTTCTTTTGTATTGCGGCAGAAAAGACACTGGAAGAGAGAGAGCAAGCTCCTTGTAACTAATCGGAAATTACAGACTATGTTTTTAGCTTTTGTTATAAAGCTTTTTTTTTATAGTGTCAAGTGATGTTTCCTCAGCATACATTTTTGTGTGTCACCGTGAACTTAGATGAAGCATCAAGCAAGCATCTTGGCATCAGACCTGCACATTACGACCGGCCGTCATTACTGATAACTGACTATAGACTATTTTAAGCGTCTCTGTTTTGCCATTGTTATTTTGTTGCTCAACAGACAGTATTGATTAGAATACTCAACCACTGCAAAAACATGTTGTAATAGAAACCTTTGACGCAGCAGGATATAATTGAATGGATTCATCAATCATCAATTTTCACGATTACATAATAACAGCAGCCGTAATCATGAAAAAGTTTGTGATTAATTATGCAGCCTTAACAAAAACTCCTTTTAAAGCTTAAAAACGACACAAAAGCATAATGAACGTAGTCCATGTGACTTGTGGCTTCCAATAAGAAAGAATTCTGCAAAAGTAAGAATGTAGAGTTTGGAACGACATGAGGGTGTGAGTAAATTATTATTTTCAGCTAAACATTTTATAAGGTTTCCTCACTTACAGCCATTAAAAAACATGTATTTTTTTTTAAAGCAGCATATAAATTACACATATATCATTTATATTAAAGATGTGTTTTTTATATTATTATTATAATTTAAGACTTAAGTGTGAAATTAATATTTTTCCCTGTCTGCTGACTTTGATGTCACAGCTCAGCTTAGTCCCTAGTGAAGTTCTTGTGGTACCATCATCCAATCAACATTCAGGGTTCCTGCAGATCCTTAAAGTCTTAAATTCAGTTTTCCAAAATTGAAAGTCATAAAAAGTCTTCAATACCTTAAATGATACAGCAAAAGTCTTAATTTTTGGTCTTAAATTTGGGGGGCAGAAAGACAGAAATTGTGATATGAATGTGATTATCAAACTTCAAAAGAATACGATTTAATTAAATAAATTCATGTGCCTCATCCTTCAAAGTGAAAACGTGGCACTGTTTGATTCTTCCAAGCACACAGGGGCTTGTGAGTGTTTTCAGCTGTTGCAGAGCAGTTTGCAATCATTAGGCCATATCGGAAATGTATTTCAGGCTATCACTAAAGATCAACTGTTAATTGCATTTGATCCCTTCTCTCTTTCCCCTGTTTACAGGCTCTTTTTATTGTGATGGTCAGTGCATGGTTGACTGCCAGGATTGGATTCTTTCTGTCTCTAGCCCTGATATGGTATCGGGGCAGCCAAGGTGTCCATGACAGATAAAACACCACAATGACACTCGAGAGGAGTCTAACATCCAACCGAGACACCAAGGGCATTATTGCATTAATTCACTAGAATTGCTGTCAGTGCTAGAGAATGCTCAATTCATTACCTGCATCTATTTTCATATATTGGTTTCCAGGCACTTTTTTGTATGGATGTGGGTGCATACAGTGTGTGTGTATGTGTGTGTATATATATGTATATGTATATGTATATATATATATACAGTGCATTCATAAAATCCTTAATTTTTTCACATTTTGTTATGTTGGAGCCTTATGCTAAAATGCTTTAAATTAATATTTTTTCACATCAGTCTACACTCCATACCCCATAATGACAAAGCAAAAATCTGATTTTTGATAACTTAGCAAATTTATTAACAAGACAAAACAGACATATCACATTGACATAAGTATTTAGACCCATTGCTATGACACTTGAAATTTAGCTCAGGTGCATCCCATTTTACTGGATCATCTTTGAGCTGTTTCTACACTTTGATTAGAGTCCACCTGTGGCAAATTCAATTGATTGGGCATGATTTGGAAAGGAACACACCTGTCTATATAAGGTCTCACAGCTGAAATGGAGGAGAATGACCTTGGTAAGAGAGGTGACCAAGAACCCAATGGTCACTCTGGTTGAGCTCCAAGCGTCCTGCTTGCAATTTGCAAAAAAGCACCTAAATGACTCTCAGACTTAGAGAAACAGAATTCTCTGGTCGGTTGATGCGAAGATTTAACTGTTTGGCCTCAATTCCAAGTGTCATGTCTGGAGGAAACCAGGCACTGCTCATCACCTGCATAATACCATCCCAACGGTGAAGCATGTTGGTGGTAGCATTAATGCTTTGGGGGTGTTTTTCAGCGACAGGGACTGGGGGACTGGTCAGGGTTTAAGGAAAGCAGAACGCAGCAAAATACAGAGATATCCTTAATGAAAACCTGGTCTACGGCGCTTAGGACCTCAGACTGGGCCGAAGGTTTACATTCCAACAGGAGAACGAGCTGCTCTTGTGTTGTCTTGGCTGTGTACTTAGGATAACATGTGAATGTCCTTGAGTGACCCAGCCAGAACCCAGACTTGAACCCTATCAAACATTTCTGTAGTGACCTAAAAATGGCTGTCCACCGACAGTTGCCATCCAACCTGACAGAGCTTGAGAGAATCTGCTAAGAAGAATAGCAGAAAATCCACAAATCCGGATGTGCAAAGCTTGTTGCATCATACCCAAAGAGACTTGAGGGTGTAATCGCTAACAAAGGTGCTTCAACTAAGTACTGAGATAAGGGTCTGAATACTTATGCGATATTTCAGTTTTTTCTTTTAAATAGATTTGCTTTGTCATTATGGGGGATGGAGTTTAGTTTGATGAGAAAAAAAAAATATTCAAAGGCTGCAACAAAACAAAATGTGAAAGAAATGTGTGTGTGTGTGTGTGTGCGCGTGTGTTGTGTGTATATATGTATATAGGGTGATATAGTGATTACAAATGATATCTCAATATTTTTGATGATATTTAAAATATAAATATAATTGTATCTAATTTCAAATAGCATAAAAGGGTGTTTTTATTTTCTACATAGATTCAAAATGTTTAGCATAAAAACTAAAACATGGTAAAAGTCTAGTTAAGGCAAGGAAGAATGGAATTCAATTACTTTCATTTATATGCACCAATATAACACTAATACATAGAATACATAATTGCATTATTTACCTACATACTGTATATTTGTTACTAAACACATAAATGAAGAATCCCATGCCTCAACCTCTGTGAACATTTGTTTGATGAAGAAACGTTTTAAATCAGTTCATTGAATCACGGAAGTAAATTAAAATGATCAAATCTAGTGAGATTTTTGCTACGGAAGTTTAAATCAGGGATGCTTTTAAAACATGATTTGATACTCTTATATAAGTCGCCAGACGAAGAAGGATTGTTAAATTAGCCTACTGGATTTTAATGGGTAAATAAAAAGGGCATTAAAATAATATTGACATTCACAAAGTTTCCTTAATTTTATATCGCCAGCAAAATCTCATCACAAAGATGTAGTCAATATTTGATATATCACCCAGGGCTACGCTCTTGTGTAAGAAGATGTTTTACAACATCACAAAAGTGTGTGTGGCTGATCGCTCACATAAACTTTTACTCCCTTGGCAGATCAATAAGCACTCGTCATAAAGGAGCTGTATGTCAGCAGAGCTGTAGTGAGCTGGCTGGCTTTTAGAACATGATTTTACTAGCTCCACTAATCGATTTCTCTCGTCAGGCCACACAGCCACCACAAACCGATCTCTGCCTCTTTTCTCCTGTAATCGCTCAGCACACTGAGTCCTTTTGTTTTTCCCTTCACAAGGACTTTAATCCCCTGCAGGACCAATTGAGGACACTTTAAAGGAATAGTTCAACCATGAAAGTAAATTCAGCCATTCTTTACTCACCCTAATGTTGCTCCAAACCTCTTTGCTGTTATTTTTTCTGTGAAACCCACCATTAGAAAGCTAACTTTTTATTTTTTTTTTTTGCAGAATGTTACTGTGCAGGGCAGAGGGAGGGGCCGGGTCGTGATTCCGGCCCCTAATCAGGCTAATCAAGTCTCAGAGAGGGATAAAGGCCGACTGGAGACTGCAGTGCGACAGAGAGAGAGATTTACGGGCAGCTGTCCGACACCTGTGTGTGTGTCTTTTTGGTGGAGTTTTATATTAAACTATTATTTATATTGTCAAGCCGGTTCTCGCCTCCTCCTTTCCATTAATACCTTTACACTGGTGCCAAAACCCAGGAAAGGAGGAGGCGAGAACCGGCTTGACAATATAAATAATAGTTTAATATAAAACTCAACCAAAAAGACACACACAGGTGTCAGACAGCTGTCCGTAAATCTCTTTCTCTGTCGCACTGCAGCTTCCAGTCAGCTTTTATCCCTCTCTGAGACTTGATTAGCCTGATTAGGCGCCGGGTGAGTGGAATCATGACCTGGGCCCTTTCAGTTGTTCCAGAGGGAAACTTTATTTTAAAAAAATAAATTTTGTTGTTGTTGAACATAAGGATGTGCTTTGATTCTGAAAGAAACTGCTACTTCACACATTTCTTTGCCTTAAAGCGCATTGTGGATGTAGCCTTCTGTGACATGCTGAAGACATTTCAGACAACTATATATAATTACTATGTATACATGCATGGTTAATCCAGGTAAATGGCAAAATATTGAGGTAAAAAGTTCATTTATCAGTTTTTTCCAAGACTTCACAGAATTATTGTTATATATGATGCATTAATACAGATTTGATGTTGCCGAGTTCTGACCAAGAAGCAGACCTGTAATTAAAACAAACAATTAACATATAAAATAATTAAATTATTTTAACATTATTAAATGTTTAAGATGTCATTTAGTCCAAATACACCCAAGCAGTGTGTGCATGCATGCAGGAGAGAGAGATTTTGGTTTGTAATTGATTTAAGATGGCCAGATGTATTTAAAAAAATATTTAAAATATGTTTGAGAATATATTTAACATTAAGAATACAGTTCTTGGAATAACATTATTTTATATTGGCTACTGCACACTTTGCTTGTTATGATTTCTATGCTCATAATTCACCCACATTGCTTATTTTCACTTATTTTAAATGTGGCAAGTCCTTTATTTTGAGGTTGTTTTTCCAGGCCAGGTCCCTTTTCTTCTGGTAACACTGCAACTGGTATATTACCACCCTTAGAACAGAATACTGTCATTTAAAAAAGAAAAGAAAGAACATTATTAACCAAATGGAATCAGCAGAACACTGGAAAAGGAGCGAAAAAAAAAAAGTTTCTGATCAGAACGAACTGAAATTGAAAACATTCGTCTTTAGCCCCTGCTTTTTCATTCCAAGCCAGTTCATAGTTAGCATGGCTGCCAAGCTCCAAACAGGACAAAAAAAACACCATAAAAGTTGCAGAAAAGTAGTCCAATATGGCTTGTGTGACTTCTCGGATAATCAGTTTCCTGTAGCCACATTATAGCTTTGTGTGAGTAGTGGAAAAAAAGTAATCATTCAGACAAATCATTTTCAAATCATTCACTTAAAATTTTCCCTTTCGCATAGTAGCTCTCAGATATCATTCTCTATTCCACATATTCATACTGCCATGCCATTCAGTTATGAAATGTGAGAGTCAATGGAGTTTGGCATCAAATCTACCATGACACGTACATTTTTTTTTAAATGACATTTTAGAGCTTTGGCTTAGTGAATAATTACAAGTAAATAACAGCTTAAATTGTAGTCTGTTCCATTCACAATTGTGGATCATATGGATTTCATGTACTTTTGGGGGTTGACAGCCTTGGTTACTATGAACAATCCTTGAACGGATAATGAGCTGCATAAAGATCTTCAAAACTTTTAATTTTGTTTAATCAAATAAATAAATAACAGCATACCTGTAGCTTGGAGTAGCATGAGAAAGAGTAAATAATGACAGAATTGTCATTTTTGGGTGAATAGTTGATTTATTTTGCTTTTTATCTAGATCTTAAAATCCAAACTAAATGCGCAGAAGGTGGTTCATCTAGCATGACGTTTTGAACAAACCACTCTTTTAAAGGTTCATAAAGATTGATTTTGTTTTTATCCCTCTTGATTATATTCCCTTAGATATGGAGGACACAATGTTATCTGGGAAAAATTAAACGGTGTTTATTACATGACTTCTAACCACATTTTGTGAAGCAAAAAAATAATACACAATTTGCTCTTTGCTGGCCTGTCTATTCTATTAGAGTCATTCATACAATTTATTTATCCTATAATTGCTTCTAGTCATCATATCAGCAGTCAAATTTGAAATGTCATAAAAATGTTCATTGACTACGAACAAAAATGTGAGTCTAGAGCCATTAAAGCTGATTTAGAAAAGAGTACATATGCAGTATTTAAAAAGTATAATGAAAGCAGTGTTCATTAATGCCCCAATCCAATATCAGCTCAATTAAGACTGTTCCTTTGAGTTTTCCCTACACATTTCTATTGTCATTCATTTTCCCAGTCGCATTCATCCACCTTTTCATTTTCAGTAAATTGGATTAGCCTCGTCACTTCATTTCACATAACCTCAATGTAAAACTTGAGTACAAGAATCGAATTGGTACAAGGTTCTTCTATTTTTGCTGCATCCGTTTGTGCTTTGTTGGAGCCATACAGTCCTAAGGGGCACTTGTCAGCGCATATCTCTGTCTTTTCATCTGCAATGTCTCTGGAGAAAACGATCTCTAATGTTGTTACTTCATCACCTTCAAGCAATACTGCAGCAATTAAGATCTTAGTGTTGATATCCAGCAGATATAGTGCTATCCAGTGTCACCGCTGCATTACTCTGCACGACTGTACATTAAATTTCACTGGAGTCGGCTCAGATCACAGATTATGTTCATTGGTTTGGACAGTTACACACATGCACATTACAGATGGCATAAATCAATTTTCAACATCCATTAAATTAAAAAAAAGATTATATCAGTCACTTGTATAAGAATTTGATCAAACTATGGTTGTCTATTAAAGTAATTTTAACACAAACTGACAAAATCACGTACAGCCTCTAGTGGCTTTTTTCTTTTACAATACGACAGCAACAGAAATACAATAAAATACATAAATGTACAATAAATAGATACTGTGGCAGCGAGGGCGTGGTCAAGCGCCCGTCCAGGAGAGAAAAGCGGTAAGGAAAAGCGGTTTGAGATAATGCGGGCTCAAGCAGAGGACCGGCTTGCTATCCGGAGCCTCCTCAGCCAGGAGGCCGCTTCAGACACAGCCACGACCCCGGACACCCGCGCCACACTGCCCCCACCCGCGCTACAGAAGATGGGGCTGGCAGATGATCCGGAGGCGGTCCTGGACCTCTTTGAGTGCACGGCGGAAATTTGGGGTTGGCCGCGCGACCAGTGGGCAGCCCGCCTCGTCCCTCTCTTGTCCGGGGAAGCACAGCTCGCGGCACAACAACTTCCGGCAACAAGCCTCCTGGCTTATACCGACTTGAGGAGAGCCATCCTGCAACGGGTTGGTCGGAGCCCAGAAGAAAGTCGCCAGCTCTTCCGGGCCTTGAAACTGGATAAGTACGACCGCCCGTTTGCGTTCGCCCAGCGGCTCCGTGATGCCTGTCGGAGGTGGCTGCTTGCGGGGGACCGCGACGTTGAGGAGCTCGTCGATCAGGTGGTACTGGAGCAGTTTGTCCAGCGCTTGCCCCGGAGAACGGCGGAGTGGGTCCAGTGCCACCGTCCGGCGTCGCTGGAGGAAGCCGTACGACTCGCGGAGGACCACATGGCGGCGATTCCAAGGGTGGATGAGCCCTCTCTCTCTCTCCCCTTCCCTGTGTCTTCCCCTGTTTTTCTCCCCTCCCCTCTTCCCTCTCACTCTGCTCTCTCCCCAGGGTCCGTTCCTGCCCCCCGCAGGCACGGAGGATTCATGAGACCAACTTCCCGGCCGTGGGAGAACCCGCCTACCCCTTCCCCGTCCTTCAGCCGCTCTCCTCCTCAGGTGGGGGCGCTCGCCAGCACGGGTGCGGCCGTGGCACCTGGGCCGGTCTGCTGGAGGTGCGGAGACCTGGACCACTTCCGGGATCAGTGTCCGCTGATGGAAATAGGGACGGTGGTGCGGGTCTCCGATGTCCCGCAGGCTGCCCCCGATCGGGCTGGAGCGTACCGTATTCCGGTAAGGATCCAGGGGGGTACATACGAAGCATTGTTGGATACCGGCTGTAACCAGACCACCATCCACCAACGCTTGGTTCAACCCGGGGCTTTGGGCTCAGCTAAACGGGTGAGGGTGAGGTGTGTGCATGGGGATGTTCACAAGTATCCCAGGGTGACTTTGGCGATCAAATTCCGGGGAGAAAACCATAATGTGGAGGCAGCGGTTAGTTCCCGCCTCACCCATCCGCTAATTTTGGGAACTGATTGTCCGAATTTTAGAAATTTATTGGAGGGAATTTGTGCGGATGGGTCCTGCAGGAAAGTGAAGAGATGTGTGATGTGCGATGCTTTGGCGGGGGAGGCGGAGCCGGGGCCATCCTCGGCTGCTCGAATGACGAGGGAAGGGGCGAGGTTGTCGCCCCTCCTCTCAGGGAATTCCGGAGGGGACTTCCCGTGGAGCAGTCGCGGGATGAAACCCTTAAGCACGCTTTTGACCAAGTGAGAGTAATCGATGGTCAACACCTCCGGCCGGTGTCGCCGTTTCATATCCATATTTTTCACTTATTAAAGATCGGTTGTACAGAGTGGCGCAGGGCGGCTCAAACAAAGGAGGAAGTGACACAATTATTGATTCCACGGAGCCGCCGGGAAATGGTTTTCCAGGCGGCTCACTATAATCCTATGGCCGGTCACCTAGGGGAAAGAAAGACACTTCTCCGTCTAATAGCCCGTTTCTATTGGCCGGGCATTGGCGGCGACGTCCGCAGGTGGTGTGCGCCGTGCCGCGAATGTCAGCTTGTAAACCCACCGGCCACCCCAAAAGCGCCTTTGCGCCCCCTTCCATTGATTGAGGTTCCCTTCGAAAGAATTGGAATGGACCTCATCGGGCCATTAGAACGGATGGCACGTGGACATCGCTTTGTGTTAGTCCTGATGGATTACGCAACGCGATATCCGGAAGCAGTGCCTTTGAGCAACATCTCAGCACGTAGTGTTGCAGGGGCACTCTTCAAAATAATCTCCCGGGTGGGGATTCCGAAAGAAATCCTCACCGACCAAGGCACTACTTTTATGTCACAAACACTTCGCAAACTTTACGAACTCTTGGGCATTAAGTCGATTCGCACTAGCGTCTACCATCCTCAGACGGATGGACTGGTGGAACGATTTAATAAGACACTCAAAAATATGATTCGTAAATTCGTACACGAAGACGCTAGAAATTGGGATAAGTGGCTGGACCCTCTGTTTTTCGCAGTGCGAGAGGTCCCGCAAGCCTCCACTGGGTTCTCCCCATTTGAGCTGCTGTATGGGCGACGCCCACGCGGGGTCCTCGACGTCATCCGCGAAGCTTGGGAGGAGGGACCTTCTAATAGTAAAAATGAAATTTTTGATCTTAGAGCAAAACTTCACACACTGGGGAAATTAACACAGGAGAATTTGCTCCAGGCTCAAGAACGCCAACGCCGGCTGTATGACAGGGGTGCTCAGCTACGGGAATTTGCACCGGGAGATAAAGTGCTTGTATTACTCCCAACATCGAGCTCTAAATTACTCGCCAAGTGGCAAGGACCCTTTGAGGTCACCACGACCAGTAGGGGATCTCGATTATGAGGTTAAGCGTACCGATAGAGGGGCGCGTCAAATATATCACCTCAACCTCCTGAAATTGTGGAGAGAAGAGGCGGCCTCTGTGACGTTGGCAACGGTAGTTCCGGAGAGGGCGGAGCTCGGACCGGAGGTAAACAAAGCCCACAATCTCAACACCCCAGTTCCTTGTGGAGACCACCTCTCACCGCGCCAACTCGCAGAGGTTTCCGAATTACAAAAGGAGTTTGCAGACGTGTTTTCTCCTCTACCGGGCCGCACAAATGTCATACATCACCATATCGAGACCGAGCCGGGCGTGGTGGTACGTTGCCGCCCCTATCGCTTGCCCGAACATAAAAAGAAAGTAGTTCGAGAAGAATTGGACGCGATGCTTGAGATGGGAGTAATAGAAGAGTCCCACAGCGATTGGTCCAGCCCGGTCATCCTTGTTCCCAAGAGCGATGGGTCTGTACGTTTCTGTGTGGATTATAGGAAAGTCAACGCTGTCTAAATTTGACGCGTATCCAATGCCCCGTGTTGATGAACTGCTCGATTGGTTAGGTACGGCTCGATTTTATTCGACCTTGGCTCTAACGAAGGGTTATTGGCAGATCCCCTTGACACCAATATCCCGTGAAAAAACGGCCTTCACCACGCCGTTCGGATTACACCAATTTGTGACGCTTCCTTTCGGTTTGTTCGGGGCACCAGCCACGTTTCAGCGCCTCATGGATAGGATCCTCAGACTGCTTACGCCGCTGCCTATCTAGACGATATCATCATTATAGCAATGATTGGCAGCGGCACATGCAACATCTGAGGGCCGTCCTGAGATCGCTGCGGCGGGCGGGGCTCATGGCAAACCCAAAAAAGTGCGCGGTTGGGCGTGTGGAGGTACGGTATCTGGGGTTCCACTTGGGTCATGGCCAGGTCGCCCCAAATTGACAAGACCACGGCGATTGCGACTTGCCCTAGACCCAAGACCAAAAAGGGGGTGAGGCAGTTCCTGGGGCTGGCTGGCTATTACAGAAGATTTGTGCCTAATTATTCGGATGTCACCAGCCCGCTGACTGACCTCACTAAAAAGGGGGCTCCAGATCCGGTCCAATGGTCAGAGCAGTGCCAACAGGCGTTTTCACAGATTAAAGCTGCACTTTGTGGGGGGCCGCTTTTGCATGCACCTGACTTCTCTCTCCCCTTTTTATTGCAGACGGACGCTTCAGACAGAGGGCTGGGGACCGTACTCTCGCAGGTGGTGGAGGGGGAGGAGCGCCCGGTGCTGTACATCAGCCGGAAGCTCTCCTTGAGGGAGACCAAGTACAGCACCGTGGAGAAGGAGTGTCTGGCCATCAAGTGGGCGGTCCTCACACTCCGTTACTACCTGCTGGGGCGGGCCTTCACCCTCTGCTCGGACCACGCCCCACTCCAGTGGCTTCACCGCATGAAGGATACTAACGCCCGGATCACCCGTTGGTATCTGGCACTCCAGCCTTTTAAATTCAAGGTGATCCACAGACCGGGGGTGCAGATGGCTGCCGCTGACTTCCTCTCCAGAAATGGGGGGGGAGTGGTAGGCAGGCCGGAGAGTGCCTACACCCAGAGTGGCAACGAAAATAACGTATTGTACGATTGTGTATCAAACAGAAAGTGTAATTAAAAGAATCTTACCTTGAAGCCGACGCTGGTTCCCGTGTCTTCCTTAGTGAAAAGCTTCACAGATACATTTATTATTTATCGGAAATAAACAATTATTCTGCCAAGTAAAATAGTTGATATGCTAATTGTAGGCTGTTTAAGGTTGCCAAGCAGTTTTACAACTTGGTGCATTAATTTACAATATACGGTTACAGCTTTGCGTTTATCTGCTTTTAATTATGGATTTGAACTCGGCTTATCCAATCAGAATTTGGAACTATCCGTTTTATATAAACACTGTAGCGCAGAGCTTTAAAGGAATTGGAGTTCAACAAGTTAATTTTAATCTACAGCATTTGTCAAGTCAATTTAATTTGATATGTATTCACAACACATCGTTTCAAAGCAGCTTTACAGAAGATCAAGCATTAACAGACGATAAAACTAATGTCTATAATGTCGATGAATCATCATTGTGTAATTAGATAAAATACGATTGTTTATCGTGTTTAAAGAGAAGTAATTAAATAGTAATTGTATTAATAACCCCAGTGAGCAAGCTGAAAGCGACTGTGTCATAATGTTGATTGTCTCACCTTTTCTTTAAAAAAATTGAAATAAAATCTGGGTTACAGTGAGGCACTTACAATGGAAGTGAATGTGGCCAATCTGGAAATGTTAAAATACTCACTGTTATGAAAGTATAGCCACAAGACGTAAACATTATACACTCACCTAAAGGATTATTAGGAACACCTGTTCAATTTCTCATTAATGCAATTATCTAATCAACCAATCACATGGCAGTTGCTTCAATGCATTTAGGGGTGTGGTCCTGGTCAAGACAATCTCCTGAACTCCAAACTGAATGTCAGAATGGGAAAGAAAGGTGATTTAAGCAATTTTGAGTGTGGCATGGTTGTTGGTGCCAGACGGGCCAGTCTGAGTATTTCACAATCTGCTCAGTTACTGGGATTTTCACGCACAACCATTTCTAGGGTTTACAAAGAATGGTGTGAAAAGGGAAAAACATCCAGTATGCGGCAGTCCTGTGGGCGAAAATGCCTTGTTGATGCTAGAGGTCAGAGGAGAATGGGCCGACTGATTCAAGCTGATAGAAGAGCAACTTTGCCTGAAATAACCACTCGTTACAACCGAGGTATGCAGCAAAGCATTTGTGAAGCCACAACACGCACAACCTTGAGGCGGATGGGCTACAACAGCAGAAGACCCCACCAAAATTGGATAGTTGAAGACTGGAAAAATGTTGCCTGGTCTGATGAGTCTCGATTTCTGTTAAGACATTCAGATGGTAGAGTGAGAATTTGGCGTAAACAGAATGAGAAAATGGATCCATCATGCCTTGTTACCACTGTGCAGGCTGGTGGTGGTGGTCTAATGGTGTGGGGGATGTTTTCTTGGCACACTTTAGGCCCCTTAGTGCCAATTGGGCATCGTTTAAATGCCACGGCCTACCTGAGCATTGTTTCTGACCATGTCCATCCCTTTATGGCCACCATGTACCCATCCTCTGATGGCTACTTCCAGCAGGATAATGCACCATGTCACAAAGCTCGAATCATTTCAAATTGGTTTCTTGAACATGACAATGAGTTCACTGTACTAAAATGGCCCCCACAGTCACCAGATCTCAACCCAATAGAGCATCTTTGGGATGTGGTGGAACGGGAGCTTCGTGCCCTGGATGTGCATCCCACAAATCTCCATCAACTGCAAGATGCTATCCTATCAATATGGGCTAACATTTCTAAAGAATGCTTTCAGCACCTTGTTGAATCAATGCCACGTAGAATTAAGGCAGTTCTGAAGGCGAAAGGGGGTCAAACACAGTATTAGTATGGTGTTCCTAATAATCCTTTAGGTGAGTGTACATTCTAACATGATTTAAATGTGATAAATTTAAAGATTTACTGGTGTTATTGTAACGTTTTTAAGTGATTGTTTTACACTAAAATCAGATTAACATGTATTATGTTTATTTCTTGTGGCTATACTTAATAGTGTGCATTTTAACATTTATGGTCTGGCCCCATTCAGTTCCATTGTAAGTGGCAATAGCAAAACAAATATTTGTATTTTAACTTTCTTTTATATATATATATATATATATATATATATATATATATATATATATATATATATATATATATAAGCAGGGAAAGTGGAAAGTATTATAATTATTTTAATTTTTTGTGGTAATCAACATGATGCCATAAATGCTGTCGATTGAGCTTAACTTTTATTGAACCTGGAACTTCTTTTTATATTGAATTTAACTGTGTGGTCACAGGTATGCTTATATTGGCTTCAAACATAGCTCATCCTGTCAGATGGTTTTAACAGAGATATTAGCTTTAATAATTCAGTGTTTGTGAGGAGCAACCAAAGGTTGCATTTAGTTGTGAAGATTGACGTAAATGCGAAAGATTTATCCAGAGTTCAATGAGCTGTTTCAGTTTGTATTAAAGCAAGCACTCAAGACTCACAGTGGCACTGGAATATCAGTTTTGTGCTGTTAGAAGAAGACTCAACCCCAACAAACCAACAATCTGACTGACTTGACTATTTCCACCGCAGCATGGAGTTCAGGACCTGTGTGTGAGAAATATACTCTCTGAATTTTAATATGGACATTATGGCTTTATTCCCACCACAAATGCCTTCTCTAGATGCCTGATAAAGGATTTGTGGTGAGAAACAGCTTGTGGATTATTTAGATGCACTTTGCCAGGCTTTTGTGTGGTGTTGTTTGTCCTCACTCTAAGGGAACTTGCGCCATATGCGGGCCATTACTGTGTCAGTTTGTCCTCTGCCAGATGACGAAATAGCCAGTGATGCCCTTGTATTTAAGAATCCCATTTGATTTATTCCTTTCAAAGCCAGCATGGTATTCAGCTTGTGTCTTTTGTGACAGCGGCCATGATGAATGAAAGTTCCTCATGGTAGTGTGCATGGAGTTATCTGATGCTACAGTACTTGCAATGAGCCTTTAAAGGGCCATGTCCCACATTTACTTTGAAATTGAACAGTTTGAAATGTTGCTTCAAATGAACCCACTATGTAAATCAGGTTCTGTATTGTTGAAATTAGCATAAATAAGGATAGATGACATTTACTGTTGTGTGAAATGATAGCATATCAATTATTTTAAATCAATATTTTTTCTGTAATTATCATACTCATACTGTAGTTTCAATGCTTATTAAACATGCACATTTTTTTTATATTAATTGATGGACTGTATAAAACATTTGTACTAAGAAAAGTAATTTGTCTCATCACAGGACCACAGAACTAGCAAAGGCAAAAAGGTAAAATGTTTTCAATATTCATGAAAAATATAAGCAGATTTTCTTTACATAATTTTATATACATAAAATGTACATTTTATACATGCAATTTTTTATGTAAAATCAGTATTTTAAAAAATGTATTATTTGGATGTCAACCAAGTAATTGGTTGAGAATGACAATTTATGTTTGTTGTGATCTTAAAAACATTTTGATCTAATGCCTTGTGCTAAAATGAATCAGAGGTGTCATTTTCCACACATTTCTGCAACTTGTGGGAATTTTCAGTAGTTAAGTTGGTTTGCAGAGATTAATTGGCCTCCCAGCAGTTGTTTAGATCAGTGTCAGGAATCAGAATGTGTTATCATTAAAAAATACTCACTCTCTCAGTTATGCAATTTTCTCATTTGACTCATTTCCCCCTTAAAAGTTTTGTTCCAGTGTGCTTCTGTGATGGCTTGCTTACCAATGCAATCCTGTTATGTTTTAAATCTGTTTACAATCAATGACTTGGAACTTGGAACGAAATGGTGATTAATGGATGAGAAACATGTACTTTATAGGGCCACATAACTTTTCAAACTTAAGTTATAATCTTTTAACTAAAGTTTTGTTAAGATTAGTATTTAATTGGCACAGCAGCAGTTACTTTTGAACACGGTATAAGAAATGAAGCTCTTTTGTTTATCAGTTTCCTTCAATTTCTTCTCAAGAGGCAGAGATAAAACTCAGATTCAAAGTAGGGATATTCATGTTCTTAAATTGGTTGCATTCAATTTTAAAGGCTTAATTTCAGAAATAGATGCGAACAGCTGATAATTCCTTTATTGCGTTGGGTTAATAAAGGCCTTTGCTACCTGCGCAGCTGCTTTGATTAATGGGCGGCTCAGCTGTTGAGGATTGAAAGTCATTATCTTTATCTGATCACAGACAGAATAGAGTCTATTCATAAAAGAGTATATTAAGGTCACCTTTTACAACCTCTCTGTAGAATTTTGAATTTATTTAGATACACTAGCAATTTAAAGCTCCTTTAACTGCCTCTTTTGGGATATATGCAGAATGCATGGGTTCTGGAGGCTGAAGAAGGGATAAATTGCATGCATAGCCTGTGAAACGATTGTGCAAAGTTCTATTGTGACAATCTCAATTCAAATAAGAACTCTCACATCTGTTTGTCTTTGTTACTGCTTAGCAGAGTGGCCATCCAAAATGAGTTAACAGCCATCTGAACAACTAGAGACATTGGCTGACAGAGTGTCGACTTGAGGTTCCCCACGGAACATTGAATGCAGTCTGAAGTTGCAGTTCATTGAACCAGAGCCTGAGATTTTGGAGAGTAATAAAACATTTTCCTGCGCTTTCTGCATGATTGGACATCTCACAAATGTAGATACATGACTATCGATAGTTTTCAGATGCCCAGGGTGATCTCATTCATGTTTGAAGGTATACATACATAAAGGGTATACATACATTTTTGTATGCTTGGGTAGACATTGAAACACAATATTAATGGATATTGACAACAACTAAAACGTAAAGACTTATTGTAACTTTAGAGCATCTTTGAAATGAATAAATGTAAATATAAATGTATGAACAACTTAAGAGTCTTTTTTAGAGAATCTTATAAAACGCCATATGCCATAAACTTTGAGAGGATATTGTCACATGTGACCAAGTTGAAAATGTAGTGAAGAAACTTTGCCAGAGAAATACTTTTTCACTGCAGCTTGATATACATTGAAATCCACTTGGGACTAATTAAAGTCATTTGCACTCTCTGTATGGCTGAACAGGATAATCATCAAAGAGTTGCAAGTATGAAATATATTGTAAATGAAACTTTTACAATGTTACATGAACTTGTGGTTCACCCTTTTGTGTGTTTGCTCTCACAAGTCAATTCATTTTTATTTGTATAGTGCCTTTCACAACATACATTGTTTCAAAGCAGCTTTACAGAAAATCACTAATTAACAGAAAATGAAACTTCTATCTATAATGTTTTTGTGACAAGGAGGAGGCTGGGGCCGGGCTGTGCATGCCCGGCCCCCAATCGGGCTAATCAGCCAAGGAGATGCAGCCGGATGCCTCAATTCAGGAGATAGAGAGCCACACACAGATGCCACGTGTGCATTTGTGTTTGTGTATTTTTGTTTAAATTAAATATCACTTTGACTGTTCAGCCGGTTACACTAAAATCAGATTAACATGTATTATGTTTATTTCTTGTGGCTATACTTAATAGTGTGTATTTTAACATTTATGGTCTGGTTCAACCTCCTCCTTGCCCATTTTTGCTTTTACAGTCTTAGAGTCCTCATTGTGCAGATTGATACAATACGATTGTGAATAGTGTAAAAAATACTAATTGTATTTAGAAACCCAGTGAGCAAGCTGAAGGCGACTGTTGCAAAGAAAATGAAACTCAATAAGATGTTGGTTAATGGGAGAAAAATAACCTTGGGAGAAACCAGACTCTGGGTCTGGGTTCCCCTCTGGCTAACCAATACCAATATTACTTAATTATGTATAGTGCAAGTGATGGTTTAAAATGATTAAACTAAGTCAGTATTAAGGGTCAGTGTTTAACAAAGATTTTGTTTGAACTGTAAGATTAATGAATGACTAATATCTTTGAAGTTCATGCTGGATTAACTGCAGAGGTTCACATAGATGCATTGTCCTTTGTTAGTTGGCTGATGAAGGGATTTGTTGGTAATGCATTGTAATAATCTAGTCTTGAGGTCATGAACGCATAGTTTTTAGGCATCAGTAACAGAGAGCATGTGTCGTAATTTAGCAATATGTCTTAGGTGGAAGAATGCTGTTCTAAAAACATTGGTAGTTTGATTTTCAAAGGACAGATTGGCATAAAATATAACACCTAACCGTACGTTCACACCAGAGGCCGCGAGAGCGTCAAATCGACCGGAAGTCATTCATTTTCAATGACAGCCAGCGTCTCTCGGCGGCGAGAAGCGGCGTGGCGAGTCTTGGGCGGCTTGGGCGTCAGATGGAAGTTCAAGTGCAGTCAACATTATGGTAATGAGCTGTGACGCGGTTCGGCGGCAACCTATTGGAATATAGAAGTGCTCCGCTCTAGCGAAGTCTAGAGAACATAACCGTGTAAACTTTGGTTCCCACCAAACATTCGTTCCGAAGATAAAATTGAGGAGAAACTAATTATTGCCGTGACGGGTTTCCCTGTAATATATGACCAAGACCACAGTTCTTATTACAAATGTACTTTATTTTGATAACAAACAACTCTAATTTTAATTACTTTCTGCCATCGATCGATTTCTTATTTTCACATTTTAAAGAGTTCATGAGGATATACGCTACTTGTAAAAGTAAAAGTATATCCTCATGAAAATGTAAATGTAAAAGTAAATGGTCCACATGTCTGGATGTTTAAATTGCGGCCCCTTTAAATATAGTTCACAAAACAAAGCATTCTGAACAAACGTTGCCGCCTATTTCAACTACGTCAGAGCATCCTCAAGCGTTGAAGGCAGGGCAGCCAGAGCGAATTTTGACGCTCTCGCCGCTTCTGGTGTGAACGTACGGTAAGTTCTTCGCTTTTGAAGACGATGTGACATCCATCAAGAGTCAAATTATTTTAGCGGCTTGTATTTAGAGGTTTTTGGTCCAATAATTAGTACCTTTGTTTTGTCGGAATTGAGTAGAAGGAAATGTATGGCCGTCCGATCTTCATTGATACACTCTGCTAATTTGGAGTATTTAGAAATGTCATCAGGTTTTGAAGAAATATAAAGTTGGGTATCGTCGGCATAACAGTGGAAACTTATTCCACGATTCCTGTTAATGTCTCCCAGGGGAAGCATATACAAGGAGAAAAGCAGAAGCCCTAAAATTGATCCCTGTGGCACTGCATACACAATCATAATGTTTGCATCCAGTCTTTACAGGATTAATCACACAGAACAGAATGAAACGGAAAGGAACAATTCAATCAATTGAATGCGTTAAACATTCATTAGTATCATTTATTATAAATACAGTAGTTAGCATATGAATTCAATATGCTTTTTTCCTCAAAGACTTTGTAAACTTTTGTATGGCTCTTAAGTTGTTTATAGTTATAATTATGTGTTAAAAAGTAATGATATAGATTGTCAATACATTGATATGCGTGTATGGTTCATAATAAGACTAGTAACATGAATTAATAAAATAAATAGGGTCAGTTTTGATTTCATGCTGATTTTAAAGTACGAATCAATACCTGCAAAAATGAATGATTACATTTGGATGTCCTGTACAACCACATCATCCCAAAGCCTGTTTTAAAAACTTTGGATGCTTAATGGTTGACTTGCTGGAACGCAAGAAAGGTGTAGAAGAAATTCTTGGATGTAAGTTCCAATCAAAGTCCTCAAAAGTCAATAGTGTGGTTTTCCTTGGAAACTCACTCTAAGGGTTATCTGGAATCAATTTTCCTAATATGTTGTTATTCGGAGATGATGTCATGGTGAAAATCTGCAGCTGGACTGTGTGAAGTTCAGAGAATTGTACCTTTTGGCTCTTGATCACATTTCCAAGCCTCATGTCCAAACTAATTTTCATCCTTCCAGTACGTGTTAGGTTAGCTTAAGAATTGGGATATGTTGATAGAAAAATAAGACAAAGCCCACCAAATCAGCACCTGTTTTCCATCCGATGCTGTTTTGTCTCCAACCTTTCCTCTGTGACTCGCTGGATTCAAGTGAGAGGTAATTACTTTATTATTAGAGTAATGAAATGCCTGACACTCAGGAGAGTGTGCTTCTCCACTTTGAATGAATCTGGCTTTGTATCTCTGCAACATAAACATGGTTTCACTTCATATATGATTATGCTTTTGTGATGTAACAGTCACATTAATATCTTTCCTGTCATTTGCAGTCAAGTTTTAGAATTAGAGACAGATCTTAAAGGTGTAGTTCACCCAAAAATGAAAATCCTGCGAAAAGTCTACCCGTATGATTTTCATCGTTGGAACATAAAATGAGATAGAACAGCAGTTGTTTGGACTACTTTTATGGTGCTTTTATCATGTTTTTTATTGTTGTCCTTTTTGGAGCTTGACAGCCCTAGTATACATTCAATTTTATTGTATGGAAAAGAACATCTCCTTTTATGTTCCATGGAAGAAACAAAGTCATACGGGTTCAGAAGAAAATAATTGTTGGCAGAATTTTCATTTTTGGCTGAACTATTTCTTTAATGAGTGTTACATTTTTGCTGCTAAAATTGCTGTGAAGGGTGCATATTTCCTCTTTTAGCACAGCATCATATATCTCCAAGACGGTTATTTCTTTTGCTAACAGATATGCTCCATATGCAAGTCTTCTCAGGGCCACGCAGCATGTCAGATTTTGTCTCTGCACATATTTTCGTTCTCCGCACCAAATCATCAAAGGTAATTGCATCTGAACAGCTTTTTTCTAAAGTTTTGTGCACTGTGTCATGATTAGGATTGTGTCTATACACAAATCCTGCTAAAATTTGTATTTTTCTTGATTTGTGCAGTGGACAGTTTCTCTGCCTCTGACACGGAAGACTACGGTTTGAATCTCTGATGAGGAGATGTCCTCCTTTTTTATTGTTCCTGTAGCTCAACTGGTAGAGCTTGGTGGTACACTTGAAAAGTGGTAATTGTTACCTCTAAAAATCTATTTCTACTTGATCCAGTCCTTAAAAATTGCTTTTGTTGGTGTAGCCTAATAATGTTAAATGACATATCTGACTTAAAGGTGCGCTCCGTAACTTTTGCACGTGCCATCTTGGACTTACAGTGACACCTAGTGGTGTGGATGCAGGATCATTCAAAAGTAATAGTATTCAGCAACAGATGCCATTGTAGAAATTCACTATTCACAATCTGCCATGATTAATTTAGTTCAAGACTAAAAGTTTCCAATAACAAGACGGTTACTGAGATTAATCAAGTAGAATTCAGCTTATCATGTGATTCTAAAATGGCAGCCCTCATGAGGTGTCCCTGCCCAATGTACAATAAAGCAGCTTTTATGAGGTTACTTATATTACTAGGTCATGATTTTATATATATGTTTACAAATTACAAATAATTAGTTTAAGATATTTTTTTTTAATTGGGGAAAAATTACTGAGAGCACCTTTAAATAAAATGTGTTAATTTAGATGTTACCTTATGAAATGTATAGGGTAAGCAAGAGACAGACACAGTGGGTGTGGCATCATTATTTAAAATAATAACAACAGATAACTGTCCAAAGGGGAAAGTGTCCAAAACAAAAGGGAATCTGGCATCCTTGTGGTGCATGGGGCTTTGTGCAGGAAGGGTAGTGCAGAGAGGGTAAGGTCCAGGTGCTAGTAGGCGTGGTCCGGCCCGTAGGTTCCGAGCCGCATGGGCATCAGCTCTTCTTGAGTGGCCGGCCTCCCTGGGCCTCGAAGCTTGTGGGGAATAACGGAACAGCATCATGCCTGTTGGCTGCAACATGTGCTTCAATTCCTGTTGTCGCATCTAATTCGCAACGGGGGTCCAGAGTGCGGGTCCGGTGATGCATCTAATTCACGCCAGACCCTCCCATTATTTGCTTTGTTACTGGACCTTTGAAGCTGCAAGCAGGTAATGATGAAGCTCTTCATTAAGTTCAGGTGAACCCCATCACGTGCCACCAAACAGGGTAAAGTCACTGCGCCGCTCCTCTCTTCTCTGCCCACTTCAGTTGTGGGTCTGGCTGAAGAACAGCCCTCTAAAGAGGCAGAGCACCAATGATCAACGTGAGGGGCTTGTCGTTCCATCACACAGTGTAGCAATGCTAAGGTTATGGGTTAGAGTCCAAGGAAATACACATTCTGATCAAATATATGGCTTGAATGCACCATACTATAAGTTGCTTTGAATTCAAGTGAATCTGCTAAATGCATACATTAAAGTTATAGTATTAGATATACTATACATTTTGAAATGAAGACTAGACTCAGTTTGATCGTTGAATCGAAGAAGCTGTTATTGCATTGGAAATGACTTCATGAAATAATGTTGCTGTCATTATTGCAAAAAGCTCCTTTTATTAGCTTTTTTCATGGCCTACCTTTTCATTACAGGTTGCAATTTAGTGTTTATTCCACTGCGCTCCTTTAAACTAGGAATCACATGTAGTTTTATAAGAGGTCAGTGGAAGTTCTTTGTTGGTCTGCCCGTTCATTCTACTTATAACTTCTAAGGGCTGTCTCATCTCCATTACGAATATAATTCTTCTGATGCTCAGCACATCTAACGCTGACAGTATTTCACTAAGTGTCCCTTTCAGGATGTGATTTAACCATTGAATTTTAGGAACAAACAGGTCACAAATCAGGAAACCGAGGGACATGAAGGCTTCTTCCTCTATAAAACTGTCCTGTATCCCTTTGCTTATGAACTTTTATGAATCTGATGATGGTGACCATTACAGACTCACAGCAGGGTTTGGGGGTATAATGGAGTGGGTGGTTCATGGGGGCTTTGGAAAAGGACAGAATTAGGAAAGCATATGTAAGTGACTGCAGCATAATTGCAACATTTTGCATTGTGCTTTCACACTGACAGAATTTCTGCTGGGCTTCTGTACAGAAAATAAAGTGATTTCTGCATTACTACAATAAGTATTTCCTTTATTAATGGCCAAAAATAAATACATATAGTAGTTATTACAAGTTGGCAATTGAGAATTTTTACATTCTTGATCTTTGTGAAATCTAATTTACATGAGAAGGAGGGCCAAATGTACAGGACCCAAACACCGAAGTGTAGTGATTCAATTGTATGGATTTTGTCACACTGTTTAAATCACTTAGTTTGGAGCTTCACAGGCACATTTCCTTCTAATAGTGCGTGACTAGTTTGCGCCATTATTTTATGTTGCTTCATAAAATCCTATATTCCAAAATATTGTGTCCAATAGGTTTACAGAGCATTTTGCCTGTATTTTCTGCTGAAATCAGCAAAATAAGGCATAGCTTACTCTTTTGCATCTATGGTTCTTCTACTGCATTGCAAAAAATAATATATAGATATTTCTTACTGTAGTATTTTTACTGTAGTATTCATGTTTTCCAGTAAAAATATCTAAATAGTGTTACAAGATATATTTACTTGAGAAGAAAACATTTTTGTGCCTTCCGATCCGTCTGCCGGCAGGTCATCCCCACCTTCCTGAATCTGGGAAGGGAAACAACAATAATTAAAACACAGGGGGTACTGCACTGTTACAGGGAGTAAAAACCAAAGTACATTTAAAAGAGAGGGAAAGGCCAACGCGTAGTGGCAGCGGGAGAGAGAGAGGAGAAAGAGAGTGAAGAAAAAAATAAATACTTGCTGGTTCTCTGATAGCGTGGTCCTCGGCCACTCCTCCACCCTCTAGCGGACGACAGCCATGCCTCCCCGGATGGATCGGAGGCAGTCCTCCAGCCCCTGGTGAATGGAATGCCCCGTTGAGACGGTAGGGGTCTCCCCCGCCCCTAGCAGCGGCAACCGTCCTCTGACTTATGGCCGCGGCTGCTCCTTTGTGGCGGATGGTAGCGGCGAGAACTCCACTACGGCGCATCCCTCCTCCTTCCCGGGTTTCGGCACCAGTGTAAAGGGATTAATGGAAAGGAGGAAGCGAGAACCGGCTTGACAATATAAATAATGGAACTTAATCAAAAAGACAAACGCACAAAGGTGTCGGACAACTGCCTGTAAATCTCTCTCTCTCTCGCACTGCAGCTTCCATTCAACCTTTATCCCTCTCTGAGGCTTGATTAGCCTGATTAGGGGCCGGGTGTGCAGCATCACGACCCGGCCCCGACCTCTGCCCTGCCACAAAGACTTATAACACAAGTATATACAATATCTTGTATATATCTTGTTTTATGTATGTTAGATATTTTTTGAGAATAAAAAGACTAAATATATTAAGAAAATGTTTTTTTGACAGTGTACCTGGGCGCTGAATTAAAAACTCACCACTTGCGTCTGTGGTGTGAAACAGGCCTTAACATGAAGGCTAAACTGGCTGGAATCTTAAGCTGGAATGGACTCCAGATGGAAAACGATTACTTGGTGTGTTGGCATTGAAGTATGCCCAGTTCTTCCTACGCAGAAGGTAAACTCTTGACTTTCATTGGCCTCATATGCTCCTCTAGACTCCTCTTTGACGTTCCTATTACCCATTCCCCACACTCATGAGTCTAGATAAGTGTGTGCA
The DNA here is from genome assembly GCF_025860055.1 of Xyrauchen texanus. Lineage (NCBI taxonomy): Eukaryota > Metazoa > Chordata > Actinopteri > Cypriniformes > Catostomidae > Xyrauchen > Xyrauchen texanus. The sequence continues at coordinate 37,869,953 of NC_068293.1, read as the reverse complement.
ATTTCTCCTAAAAGTTGTAGTCAAATATTTTAAACTGGCAATGTGGAAAAAGACTTGGTTCTCCTCTGAGGAAACACCATGCCAGTCTCATCAAGGCGTACTGTAGTCTTTATTTGGAAAAGACTTGATAAGGAGACCCTCTAATCTATTTTTTATGAGCTTCCACTTATGGTGTGATGGCATCACAGTCCAACACTAGACAGAATTCTCCTCGAGAAGCCGCTGGTTAGAGATGTAATCTGTGTGACATTTTGGAGAGCCAATTAATGAATAAGTTAACTCTGTAAGCATAAATAATTACAGTGAGATTAGTAAATTGCAGTCATTTCAGTGCAGAGGCATTAACAATAAGAGCCTGTAGTTGGAGCAATACGAGCATTTCCTAACAGCCCTCTGGTGTTTCTGATGTAGCAACACATTTAAATGTATTTGATATTCTACTTCAAAAGCTTCAAATGTGTACACAAGTAAAGCTCCTTGATCTAGTTCTGCCACTATTGAAGGAATGTTCTTGGGTTTAATACAAGTTCAGCCCTGTTTACCACAGAATATAATTTCAATTCATTCAAAGTAATGTACTTGGAAGATATACATTGCAAGATTATACAATATGCAACATAAATTTCACACGGTTACAAACCTTAAATGGGAATTTTGAAACCTTTGCTACATAAGGTCTATAACAGCTGCCGCTAATCCCATGTCATTCCTCAAGAATCTTTAAATTTAGGCTTGGAACATACAGTGCAAGTCATTTAACCTTCTTCATGTTAACTGTAGTAGTAGCTATAGCTAATTCTCTTTATTTTATTTTATTTCTTCATTTACTTAACCTCTTGTTGTTCCAGACTTCAATTACTTTTTTCTTCCATGTAACAAGAAAGGAGATGTTAGGCAGAATATTAGTCTCATTCACTATTCACTTCCTCTTCATTTTCTGTCTGTATAATAAAGGTGAATGGTGACTGAAGCTAACATTTCTTCCTAACATCTCTTTTGTGTTCCACAGTATAAAGAGAGTCATACAGGTTTGAAACAACATGAGGGTGAGTAAATGATGCCATAATGTTCATTTTTGGTTGAACTAACCCTTTAAAGCTTTTCTAAAAACCCAAATTGCCAGTTGTCATCCTGGTTTTAAGACTACAAATGGATAAGATCAGTAGTTAAGAGATTTAACAATATCACACAGTCTATATACCACCACCAATTTGTACTTTTAGCCTTTTTCTGTTCTCATGCCGCTGTCTCCAAAGCCTGCGTGCAGGATAAGGATTGTATTTCATCCCGGCTCCTACCTAAAGAAATCACAGCAGGATTAAGCATCACCTGACACAAGTGATCATTCCATTCACCATGGGGCTACAGCTCAGATGGCGATGACAAACAACCAGTACCCAAGCGGTAATTCAATCAGTTCTCTACTGGCATGATAAGCAGCCCTCACAGAAAGATTGGCCCCTTCTTTTATAAGGTCGAGTTGCTTCGGAAGTCCTAAATAAAGACGATCCGGGCTTGTCTTTTTCTGACTGGACAAGTGTGCTGCTAAAAGTGTCGCCAGGTAATAAAGGCGTTTGTATCCTGGTGTCATAGAATGAACGTTACTCTATATACATTTTTGCAAACGGACTTTTACATGCTGCTACGTTTCACTACAGTTTCCTGGTGAAATGAACACTAGAGGCACTACCACAGTTTTTATTCATTGTCACACAAATTACGAGTACATTTCCTGATTATGACTTTGCAAAGACTTATTTTTCACTCTGTTACTAACCCCCAGCTATGTTATAATATCAAAACACTTTTACTTAATGCATGATTTAACACCTGTATTACAGACCCACCTACATATACATATGTAATCCAATACAAATAGCTTGCTTGGTTGCTCACCTACTGTTGGACTTTGGACTCATTGACCACAGTTCGAGTCCAGCCAAAGAGCCATAGAAGCCAAACGAAATGACATGGCTGGTTCAGAAAATGTGCTTTTCATTTTGAATTGGCATTTTAAAACACTATCAGTTCAGGTAAGGTGTTGGTTAAGGGTAAAGATGTCTGTTTTGATTAACTCTTCTTTATCTTTTAGGACAATCGTTTAGGGTAAAGTGTTAGGTTAGGGAGGAACATTTTGAAACCTCCATTTAAATTTCACCTTAAAACATCATCTGATTAGACCTCATTTCACTCTGTTTGTGCCCCCCGTTGGACATTTCACTGGGAAACTGCAGCCAAATGTGTAATGAAGCATGTAATTTCAGTTTTTCAAAAATGTTGCAATGCTAATGTAAATTTCATGAGATCAGGCTGCATGATTGAGTATGGTTAGCAAACAGTGCTGAGAAAATTGGGCCAGGAATGGATTGTAATCAGACCGTATTGTGCTCAAGTGGAAATGCTACTGAAACCGTTACGCACCGTGCTCAGAACAATACGGCTTGATGGTGGCAAAGCGTCTTATGTTACTGCATAACTTACTCACAAACAAACAAACAAAGCATATTGCCATCTTTAAGAGTGTAGATAGATTTGAGAACATATTTTATCATCAAAGTAATTTGATTTAATGTCTTCTTGCATATTCATAAAATTCATATCAATCAGTTCACACACATTAGATAACTAAATAAAATAATTTTTAGAAAGATGGCAAAAATAAAGTTTCTTGAGGCTTGATGTGGCATGTATAGGAACACTCATTTTATTTCAGTTTTGCCACACTGTGGTGTTGTTGTTTTAAAAACTTTACTTGATGATGACAATATCTTGCCACCTGGACTCTCAAGTTACTGGTATCTGGTTCAAGACCAGCAGTTTTTAGGGGCCGGTGTGGTACCAATTCTTCTAGTATAGAACCAGCTTTTTGGGGTGAAACAGTTCTACATTGGGCACCGGCAGCACCAACACCCTGTTGGTGAAGGTTCAAAGGGCACAAGAGAGAGAGAAGGACAGAGGGAGAGAGACAGCGAGGGAGAGACCGGCCTGGGGAGGGGCTGAAAGAAATGAAGAGTATGAGGTTTGAAACAGAATAGGTGGTCCACATTCCGAATGTTTTGATGTCTAATGTGCAAACAAACCCTTCCAGAGTGGTGTCAACACAGAGAGATCCTTGTATCGGGCTCTTCTGTTGAGGTAAGCAATCCACACTGGAGGTCGTTAGCACAATGTGTGTAACATCTTTCATTAGGACTCCCTTAAGTAGGAGCCAGCGAGTTTCATAATGTCTTGTGAGCTCATTTGATTTACTATCTGCTAGAGGCAGCCAGCCTTGATGAGTGATATATTTGTGTCTCGGGTACAAAGATTCCCAGTGTGTGATGTGTCCAAGTGCACAGAGACTGATTTTCTTCTGAAAAATGACAGCTGGGTATAAATCAGCAAATTGGGAAAAAGTTCCACATGTAGAATATTTGTAGTTGTGTCATCCTGATCTAATGCCCAGAGAGAAAACAATGAAATATTGTTTAATTCTGAATGGTGTGAAATCGGACGGCCTGTAGGGTTTTCTCTGTGGGCAGCATATATGAGACATGCCAGATGCCAGATCATGCAAGATCTGCTGACTCACAGGGCAGTGTGAATTTTACCTTGTTTCTCCTTATCTATTCTTTTAATAAGAACTGCATTAGACTGGATAACTGATTACATTAATGATGATTAAAGGTGAAAGCAAAGAACATTATACAGTATATGTCAGTATAATATCTGGAGTTTGGCAAGAGTGGATTTTTTTTGAAGATCTGGCTGCATATGGTGACCAGATTAACATCATGGTACAACGCAAGTACGTGCACACAGTCAATTTAAATCTTATTGTAATGTTTTTTTATTGTTATTATTTAAAAATAATAATAATATAGTTATAGTATACAATAATACAATTTCATTCATAATTTCTTTACTTTAAAACCCTCTCACATCATGGTATCATGCATCATGGCTATGTCTAGAAGGTAACCCTCTGGCAGCCAAAGTCTTGTGAGAGTCTCATTTGCTATTATTAAGGTTTTGTTTTGGAATTGGATTAAGGGTTAAAGTTACAAAACAATGTTTTGGATAAACGCGGAACAAACGCCACATCGGGAACTACAAGGACACGAGGGAAGCGTCTCTCATTGCGTCTATAACTCGCACTATTTCATACAAATGAACTGCTACAAATTGGTACGAATTCACCACCTAGCACTATTGTGACGAATTGTCGTTAGATCGGGTTGCAACTACTGTCATGACTGAGCAACCGTTTGAATAGAATATTTCTGAGCAAGGAAGTTACAGGTAATATATTTATAGAAAAGTACCCAAGTAATAACACATTCAGTTTAATGGCACAGACGTTTGAAGGTAACTCTATCACCTCCTTGAGTTCTAAAATTTGTTCCCACTGTAACACAAAAACTGCATAGTTAAGCAACACGAAGTTCCTTTACCTGTGAACGCCTCTGTTTCCTTTTGTGCTCACAGTAGTATAATGGCAGTTTAGGCGCTATTCTTTACACACCTGCCTGATGGCACCATTTATCAGTAGTTTTGATGTAGAAAAAAAAAAACAATAATCCATTAAGCAGAAAATGCTAAATATAGTGTAAAATCATATGTAAAATTGATCACAGGTCGATCTTTACTTAAATATTGCCTAAACATAATCATGAAAACATGATTAAAAGGGCATACCAAGGCATACCAAGGGCTGTACAGATAAGTAGTTGGAAAAGCTGCTTACATTGTCATAAACAGTGCTTCAGCAAAAACATCCCACTTTGACAGCTTCTATGTATAGTCGACACAGACTTATTGCTCTGAAAAGTGGTAGGACTAATTGACTGGTTGGTGCAACTCCTGTGTCCAGTTTAAAACTTCTAACTTAAAACATCTCGCCTTTAGACAACTGTGTCCGGTTCCACTTTCCATGTTGTGCTGTCTAGGTGTTTTTTTTTTATGCAAAAACATGTCCAATGTGAACACCCACAAAACTACATAATATTTGCTGAAAAGAACTAAATAAGAGCTTTTGAACTACAGCAAACAAAAAAATTATAATTAAAAAAAAAAGCCAGAAGGTCTGAGAGCATATTGAAGTATTCATAATTCAAGACTGCAAACATTAACACTGGCAGCGGAACATATCCAAGAAGTATGAGTTAATTGTTTATTAAACTGGCACATCTACAATTAGCTTATTTGCCAACTTTCTGAAAGTTTAGCCTTGTGCTCCATAAATAAATGCATTGTTTGCACATAAAATTAATATAACATCATGTTTTGCTAAGCGTGTGCCGCATGTGTTGCCTGCAGATGTATCCTGCTAATGCAGAAATGTTTAGTGAAAGTTAAGCAATGTGTTTTCATTGAAGAAGAAGGATTATTGCAATCCCAGAGGAATGTTTTATTGCTTAGAGGTTGCTCTTTTTCGTGAATGTTGAAAAATAAATATACACAAACAAGACAAATGTTGGCATTCAGTATGTTTGTAGTGATCGAATTCCATTTTGTTACGCTAGTTTCACAGAAAATATACATTACAGCTTTAAGCTAAGACCTATTAATTATACTGTAGTTATGTTTGCATTAAACTCATAAAATCGTCAAAAACAACATGCATTCATTGTCACATTCAATATCCGTGTTTGTTTGCTTGTCAGGTGGTTGAAGCATGCAACCCACTGATTAGTCTATTAACTTGCACAGTGTGCCCTCCTCTGAGGCTGAAAAGGCTCATTGCACCCTGCATCTGATTTTACCCTAATGTTCTTGTGACTGCCCCATACCACGTATATCTAAGCCACTGTAGATCTCTCCAACCCAGCCTTGTCCAAATTATTAGCGAGTTGTTGCCATAAGGTTCTTTTTGTTTGTGCTTTATACCTCCCACACTATAAACATACAGGCATATAATGGTCTGGCACCCTCCATTCTGCTTAATGATACCTTAATGAAACACAGATGTACTGTATTGCACTCACAGCAGCATATTACCTTTGATTCTGAATGCATTTGAGCACTGTAGCTAAAATTGCATTACACCATACATGCTGCTTAGGTTAGTTGAGCAGTAATTTTCTTTGTTACAAATGATTTGTACCTGAAATAACACTGTTCCTGATTAGCTTTTAATGGTAAAATGTTTGGAAACTAAATATTAAAGGTAAAATGTGTAATTGTTGCACCCGTCAAACAGATTTGCAACAATAATGACTGTTTGCAGACAGGTTTCACAAATTGATGCCCATCCGTTGATAGTTAATAGGTAGGCCCCCCAAACTTAAGCCATTGTTTGAGCCAATGTTGTAATGTAAGGTTGGTCGAACAAATTACAAATATCACACTTATATTGCATCACTATTACTTTGGTGCATACATAGTGTTAGGGAATTTAACAAAATCCAACCCTACGTATTACATTTAGCCACGTAATTGTCCCCCACTATTTGTGCTACAGACATAAATTATACCTCAAATAGTATTTAGGGACCAGAATATAATCGAAACTCGGGTTGGCCTATTTTCATCTGAGCCAACCACCCTGAAATACCCTTACAACCACCTAGCAACACCATAGCAACCACCAACAACAGCCTAGCATTGTGGTGGCGAGTCTTCTCGGACAAGCACTACTCGCATTCTTTTAAGAGAATCTGTTTTCACCTGCATATAATTTTTCTATGATGTAAGCTCCTTTTATTTGTATTTTGACATCTTCTAGGAAACAACAGCGGAAATCCTGAAATTTATATAATAGAGCAGATTATGGACTTCTGAAACTGTGGACTACTTCTTGCAAATTCCTTTAGCTTGCAGCTCCCTTGCACTTCCCACTGTCGAGAAAATTAAGGCTATTTACAACTCTGGGAGCCTGACATGTTTTCCTTATAGAGGAAAACATGATGAACTGTGATTCCTGACCGTTCACACATTCTATATTATCCTAGACAATGACAACAAGCTAAACAAGCTCTTAGTGCAGCAGTTCTAAAATGAATGTCGTTGACAGCACCAAGTTGAAATGGAGGCACTTTAACCTTTGAATGGACTATTGACTCTTGATGGACCACTTTACGAACAGTGTGCTCTAGTTTACTCTCAGTTAACACTGTGCAACACTCACAGAAAAATTCAGTAAGAATGAAAAATAAATGTGTGAGTGCTTACAGCATTGTTTATTTGCATGCACTGTTTGCATTGAATTATATATATATTTAAATCATCCTGATATATGCCCAGTTTTAATGACAGTGATGCAATATAATTATGCATACTGCAGCACTGTATAAGCTCAGATAACGACTGATTGTAATGGATTGCGACCAGTAAGTAAAAACGTAGGGTTTTGAAATACTGCATGCAAAAGAACAAAAATATAAAGCCTTTGATGTTAACAATAATAATGTATGGGAAGCATTGTCTCTTCCTTTTCAAAAGTTAATAACCCTAATTATTTTGTTTTCCTAACTATTGACAATCATATGCTTGGTTCCAATTTATTATTTGCATTTAGCATTGTTTTCTTCTCGTTTTCCCGCCATGCTATTAGAAGAGATTTGCGACCATCAGAACCACTGCCTTAGTTTACTTTTTCACACATAACACTGCACAACCCTCAGAGTTCAAGTCTGCATTGTACTTTCAATGGAAAGAATCCTTGATATGCATTATATATTTATAGTTCCCCCTTAGCTTTGCATGTTGTTGTAAACAGAGAAAGGTTAGAGTACTATTTGGCATGTAATGGAGGCTAAGTGATCAGCACTTGTAAGACCCCTCTATCCAACACTGTAACCAGAGAACGAGACTTCTGAAATGTTGCATAATCAGGTGCCACAACCCTTTTAGCCTCCTGGGCTCCATGGTCACCGACCAGCTATGGGAATATTTGTCATGATGGTCACAACAGCGACGCTTGGAGAAGTTGTTCTCCAAACCAGATTTTCACAGAAAACAAGACAAACATTGCTTCTCCTATAACAGGTTTGTCAGCTCATAAAATCTTTGGACTCTGCAACCTAATCTAAGACATTAAAATAATACTGCACAGTATGTCTGAGTGAGAAGTGATTAGGAGTTTTCATTCATGTTGAACATGCAGTTATCAGAAACAAGATCAAGGTGTTAAATGGAAACTTCAAACAGAAGTTTGTGTTAAAGTGGGAGTTGTTGAATGTAATCTCATTTTGTCATTGCATTCTTTACCACTACTCAGCTGCACCTGTGACATGTTGTCCACCTCTCTCTTTCTCCTCTTTGTAAAGCCCTAGGATTTACAGTACATGCCGTGAACCGTTGTATTCTTGGATGTGAGGTTTTAAACTCATCACAAGCTAGAAGGGTAACATGATCTCCGAAACGTTCAGTTTAATTTCTCTCGAAATGTTCCAAGGGAAACTCAATACCAGATGAAGGGCTTTGAGATCTGAAAAAAGACTATGCACAGACGTTTCACCCCTGAGTTGAAAGGATCCCAGCAGAACTTATATTAATATTTCACAATCTCTAAATGGCAAAAAATCTGGCAATTAATTGGGTTGGTCGATATCTGTCAGTCTAGCACTTCTCTGTTCTTGCAACCAAATTCGTAATAGGATTTGCCAGATTTTTTAAACGAGTGGTGGATATTAAAGGGATAGTTCACCCCAAAAAGAAAATTCTCTCATTTACTCACCCCATGTGTGTTTGACTTTCTTCAGCAGAACACATTTGAAGAGAAATAGAAGAATATTTAAGCTCTGTAGGTCTTTAAAATGCAAGTGGATGGTGATCAGACCTTTTAAAGCTCCAAAAATCACTGACAGCATAAACGTCATCCATATGACTCCAGTGGTTAAATTCATGTCTTCTAAAGTGATACGATCACTTTTAGATCTTAGACACTTTAACACTTTTGGTGCAGAAAAAGAATCAGCATTTAAGTTCTTTTTAATGATTTTTATCAAATTAATTACATGATGTCCCGATTAATTAATCGCGTTTAATCGCATATACAAATATTTTGTATCATATAACAATAATTCAATATGCCTTCATATGTGATAATTTATCCCGGTGGTAATATGCTAGTGTGATAAAGCTTTGTAAAATGTAACTTTTTCATACAGTAAAAATAACTATGTAAATTTACTACAAATAGATCATTGCTGTGTCGAAATCGCCCCACGTCCCCTCATTTTTAAGGTTTTGTTTTGGAACTGGATTAAGGGTTCTGATACATGATACTCGATTGTTTAGAGGCAATTCGGTCGGTGCCTAAAACCCAGCCCGTTTTAAGCACCGACCGAATTGCCTCTAAACAATCGATTATCGGAAAATGTCTTGTCGTTCGGTACCACATTTGGATGTCTAAGGGGCTAATCTCTTCAACGTCTGTGATAAGCATGTAGCATGCTAGATGTGCCCAAATCTAAAAGTGCCATGACTGGCTGTGTTAAGGCATCAAGGAAAAACACTATTTACACTGGTTACGCCCAGAGACACGGCTCACACTGTAGTGTGTGTGTGCCTCTCAACCCCCATAGATGTAAAAGATGAGGTTATTTCTGCAAAATTGTGTATATATATATACCAGTGAACATTTCTGGCCTGATTTAGTTCATCATTGATTGAGAACACATCAAACGTTACTGGCTGTGGAAACCAGCAGGTGGGCCTCATTCGGTTGTAAACTGCACTGCTCTTGTGGATGTCACACGTGCGTCAGTTATCGTGTGAACATGCCAACGCAATTACGTCACATGCGCATACTGCCACTGACCGGAAACTATGCTTTATAGTTAAAAAGTACTTATATTTGGATCTTTTTTGCACCAAAATTGATTGTGTCATTTTAGAAGACATTAATTTAACCACTGGATTTGTATGGATGACATTTACGCCAACTGTCTGTACTTTTTGGAGCTTATTTAGCTGAAATATTTTTCTATTTTTCTTCACATTTGTTCTGGTGAAGAAAGAAATTCATACACATCTGGAATGACATGACAAACGTGTTTTCGCATCCCTCCACTCTGTTTTTCAATTGTTTTTCTATGTAAAAATATTCGTTATAAATGTTCGTTTTTGTCCATTGTGTTATGTTTCATTATTTTTTTAAGCATTTTACACAGGAATGACACATTTTTTAGATGCCATGACAAGTTAAAAAGAACTTGAACTGTTAAAAACGTGTCTCAAGGTACCTGCGTTCATCGTGCTGCATCCAGCACTTTTAGTATAAGCACTTTAACACATTTATGGATATTGGACTCTTATGGATATGGACTCTATTTCACATATTTTACAACAGTCTGCCTTCCTCATTTGTAGATATATTAGTGGACATCTTCACTTCTTCACCTTCACTGTCAAAAAGTACAATTTGCTGAATTGATGATTCAAATTTATTTTTCTGTAGGACACTATATGACCTTCTCCCTCCCATCTTGTTACCCTCCAACTCCAGGTCTTGCTACATTGTTTGATTGAGCGGTCGCTGGTTGCCCCTGATTTACGAGATCCTGATTCTTATGAGCTGAACCACAGCCAGGTGCACAGTTTCCAAAGCAGATCGGTCAAAAAATTTGTATGATCACATGCTTGATTTTACACAGCTTCTAATGCCACATCCACACCCAGTGACCCAGATTTTCCCCTTTTTCTCCGCTGCTCGGTGGGACAGTGGGAGCGCATCTGCTCAACCCCCCTCTCTCTCTCAGCTTCAGCTCAGCTGAGAGTAGCACGCGTTCAGAGCACATTCTCTCTCTCTCTGTCAGTGCTTTATCGTACGGACTGCTCCAGCACACAGGTTGATCACTCAGTTTGACTGGCAGATATCCACAATACCAGCACCTAAAGCCGTGCTCACACAACGACCATGCTGTTAGGTGAGTACGGCTCATTCTCTGGATAGCAGCATTGATTTAAGGTTTTACTTTTGACTGCATGCTTCTCTTCACGTGCTACATGGTGGGCAGGTTGGTGAACATCTGAAAGCTTTGTGTGTTTGATTGTTGGGAAGTTAAGACAGACTTGCCTCCGAACCAGAGATATTTAGGTGAAAAGGTGTTTATTCCATTAGTTTATAGAAATATTATTAGAAATATTTCTTCCCCTTTTCTTCCAAATTATACAACATACAAATAGTATAAAAAAGGTTTAAATTAGTCTCAATTGCTTAGCAGATTGGTTTTCCTCCGCAATTAACTTGAATATAAAATATGTATATGAGATTATCTAAGTGTGTAAGTGGTGCCTTATTTTCATGCTGGAAAAATATCTATTATACAAAGTAATTATTTGTCTTATTTGTTACGCAGTTTTTTTTATATACATCTTATATATACATTTCCTTTGAAATACACAAATATAAGAGATTTCAGCAGTGAGTTGTTGGTTCTTTCTTTGCTTTCATGGCGAAAAACAATTTATGTCATATTGGCTTAATGTGATCTCATAAATATCTTAAAAATCACTCCCACCCTCTATGTGTCCCACCCTGTAGCGATGTCGGGTGCTGTTCGCCCTAGTAGTGTGACATTGCAGCTTATACATACCCAGCTGCTGACGTGTGGGTGTTTGTGAGCAATCAGACCTCTTCAAAACCACATTGATATGATTCTGCACTGGGAAGCTTCTCTTAGGAATGACTTGTTTGATAAAGAACTAATACACTGTCATATTCCAGAAAAGTCGGACCTGAAATAATCAGGCATGTCTATGGGGATTAGGGGGTTGAAATTGCTTGATGGTTGCTGTGAGGCTGTCTGCCAGTCTCCTGAAGCCCCCTGTGGAGAAGACCTGGGGGGCCGAGCCCTTTGCCAGAACTTGGCAATTTCATTAAGCCCACAGCTCCACTGCAGCCTGTTTCACAAATGGACAGACTAAAAATGAAAATTTTGTAATTTTCTCACTCTCAAATTGTTCCAAATCCATATGACTTATTTTCTTCTGTGGAACACAAAAGGAGATTAATTTGACTTTCACTGTATTTTTTCCATGCAATGAAATTAAATGGTGACTGAGACTCTAAATTTTTAACGTTCTGCATTACATTTCCGACAGGAGACATTTTTAAAAACTGCACAAATTACATACTTAAGCTTTAAAAATTAATGGCATGCCGCATGTCCAAAATAATGCTTCAAAGCAGTTTGTGCACCATTTAATCGCTGGAAGTAATGCCTCTCATTGAGAAGGCATTGCCTAATCAGGTTTCTTAAATGGGTGTATATATAATTAAATATTAAAGCACTGCATATGAGCACCTTCCCCTGTGAAGAGAGAGGAGGTTTTGTTGATACAGGGAGAAGATAACCTCTCTCTCTCTCTCTCTCTCTTTCTCTCTTTCTCTCTTCTCTCTCTCTCTCTCTCTCTCTCTCTCTCTCTGTCAGAAGACTCTCAAAGATAAGTGTTGTATGAAATTTGAATGCTCTTTTCCTTGCTATACTTGGATTGACTTAATGAGACAAAATAGACTGTCTTAATTATGATTTAGGCTCTCCAATCCTGGCCTGGGCCAGTATAGCTTTTAGGGGGCAGTTGTTCTGTTTGCTTATGTGGTTATATTGTCTATACAGTCACTTTTTACATTAACAAATTATCATTTTATACAAGTTTTCACTAACAAAATGTCTTGTGTTGCCATGGTAGACTGCACTGATATGCATGACAATTACCCTGGTCACCATTCGTGGACCTGATTGCTCCTCTCTTATCTGTAATTACAGTCAAACCACTTTTCCGCATAATTGTAATTGCAAGCATTTGTTACAGCAAACAATTCTGCCAGCAGTAACAGTGATAGGTCTACAGGCCTCTCTCATTGACCTCAGGAAAATCTGGCAGCCGTTTTGGTTTTAATTGACACAAATGCATAACTGCTGCCCAAGAGGAACGGCATGGCGTGATCGCACCCTGATGTATAGTGACATGTATGTCAGCAGCGGCTTTAAGCGATGTGATAATCCTCTTGACAGGATTTCATTTACATGCTCTCATATGCTTCTCATCGCACTGAATATTAATGTCCATTATTGTTTGAAAAAGTTAAAGTAGAGAATTAACTTAAAGTGACTGATTTGGAGCACTCTATGTAGACAGGAAATCTGCATGCCCCACAAATAGCGCTCCATCCAGGAGATGCTAATTGCAATTGATTTCAATAAAGACTGCTATCCGCATGATGGAAAGCTTATTTTAAAAAGCATGAAAATACATAGCATTGATTTTAAACGCTGAACTGTTTATATATATTTGTCAGTATCGGTTAAAATATGTATTTATTTATGCAGCCCCTAGATAATATATTGATTTGTTATGACTTATTTATCCACATTAGCTTTTGAATAAGTATTTTAATATTGTTAATGGTAATTATTGTGCTACTTGTTTAAATCCATGTCTTTTTTCCTTGTAATGTTGTAAATAGCACTTTGGTGAACTCTTGTGGTTTTGAAATTGCTTTAGAAATAAAGTTGAGTTGAGCTATTTTATGAATTGTGATTTCCAGGCATGAAAAGGACATTCATAAAATCTTAAAAAGTCATGAGTAAGGACATTGGACATTTTTATAGTGAATATAATTTTCTCTAGTTATGCCCAGCTCTGAAGTATTTCATTAACTAGCTAACTGTTTTGTGCAAGGACAACCTTTATAAAATATTTTTTTAAATCCTTATCCATTAATCACAAATGTCACAAGCAAATGAAAAGTCAGAAATTAATGGGTCAAAAGGTATGTAAGCTCTGATTATAGCATTGCAATGCTGGCTTAGAATTTGGCAAAATAAAGCTATCTTAGGAGGCGGCATAATTAAGATGCCTACCTTTTGGAACAGCCTTCGTGTTGGAAGCATTCCTAAGATTCCTAAAAATAATGTGGTTCTGCAGTCAGCTCATCAAGTTTTTGGAACAGATTGAATATCTCAATATACTCCCTCTAAAACACTATATAAGACCTATTTTGAACCAGCCCTGGGGTTTTGGGGCAGTGTGCCACTGCCAACGCTCGGAGCTGGCTTTTAGCAGACATTTGACTTTCTTTGAAAAACAAGCTCAAAGCACAGTGACATGGGGTGGCCAGAGGGGCGGTTTGTCTGTCTGCTCAGGGGATGTTGTTACCAGAGAGCCAGGCTTGGAAAACAAGCATTAGGGATGGAGTTTTGGTCTGCTAAGGGCTGGAGCATGACAAGAAGTTCCCTGGTTCCTGCTGTTCCTTAGTCTCCATGGAAACCTCAGAGCTGAAACAACGAGTGCCGCCGCTGGTAAAATCACTTTATGAAAGTAATTTGCACAGCTAGAGTGTTGCGTTCAGGTACAAGCCTGTTGATGGCTGCAAACATGAGCGTGTTCTTAAGAGGGTGAAACGCATTCCCTTCTTTGACTAATCTAGTGTGTTAAATACAGAAACAGCCCATTTGGAAACCATATTATCTCATGACAAACCACATGAAAAGCACAAGTGTGTGTCATTACAATAGGTGCATTATTTCCAGACAGCTGAGGCATTTATTCTTCAAAATGCAATCTGGTGAATGTGCACACACTTTACAGGTGGTTTCTTAACGCAGATTGGTTTACCGTAGGCGTCTTGTATCACTGTGTACATTTATTTTGACAAGGTTTGTTTTTTAGTGTGAATAATGAAACAAGCTCTCTCCATCGTGTGCCAAACGTTCCATGAAAGCCTGCTTTAATGGTCTTGTTATTGTTCTTTGTAGAGCAGATGTTGGTGACTACGATTGTTTGCTTTTTGTTGTCACCCTCTTTTTCTAACATTATTTTCCCTTAAATCCCTGTTTTTGATTTGCAATGCATCTATTTGCATTTTTGTACATTTTTAATTATCAGTGGTGCTTGTTAAGGCAAACATCACTATTAATGTTGCTTATACTTGGGGTTAGCAATTTTCTGAAACACCTAGCCCTAAATATTAAAAATGAGGGTGTAATTTGTTAACAATACACAATACCTCAAATCATACAGCGAGGTGTGCTTTTACTTTTCAAAGTGATTGGACTTAATGTTTTTGCCTTTATGACGATCCCATAAACCAAGACACTGAAAGAGACCCAATCCTCATCAAGGGCCCAGAATATCATAGAGCAAACATCTACATTAAAAAAATATTACAATTAGTTGGAATTACTGTAATTACAAGATGTCAGCTGAAAGATTCTACAGGGAGCTGTTCACATCCTAGGACCTTGGAAATTATTCATTTCAATGGCACCATTTATAACATCTTTGATGTTGTTAGCAGCAAATATTTATCACTATATTCATTCATTAATTCACCACTTTGCCAAATGTTTACAAAGAAGTTTAAGCCCTGCTGTTATCAATAGCATAATAAAATGTCATTTCAATCATAAATATGCATTTACTTTCTTTAACTGTTGAGGCAGCTGCCATATTGGTTCTTTATACCAATATAGCAGTTTTCTCAGCAGTCATTGAGTATGTCCTTTGCGCTTCAAGAACTGTCATGTTTGGTTCAGCTACCAAGTCAGACATCAGAAGACTTCAAAGGATAGTTCGATTATTAATGGCACTTCCCTACCTACCATGCTAGAACTGTACACATCCAGAGTGACGAAAAGGGTTTGTAAATCACTCTTGACCCCATTCACCCAGCATACTTCCTTTTTGAACTTATGCCCTCTGGCTGGCGCTACAGAGCACTGAGCACCAGCACAGCCAGGCACAGGAACATTTTTTTTTCCCTCAGGCCATCAACCTCATGAAGAGTTAAAACTGCCCCCAAATACTTTTCTTTTGTCAATATAACCATGTGCAATATTCAATCCATCCTTTCCTACTCCATATTTCATTTATATTCTTTAATATATCCTACCTCTTATTGAATACATCATATCACTTGCACATAACTGTATATAAAATATATGAGCATCATTTTTGCTCTATTGTATATTACACTTTTTTCATGTGTTATATCTTATTTTTGTATTTTTATGTCACTATATGTATATATGTTTAAATATATATGATTTTATGTATTATATATGTTTGCATTTGCACTGGAAGCTTCTGTCACTATGACAAATTCCTTGTGTGTGTAAGCATACTTGATTATACATGATACAACACACTAGCAAACATGTAGCAACATGCGTAAATCCACTCTGAACACCCTAGCATCTACACATTAATGAACACAACACCTTAGCATTATAATAGCAAGTTTTTCCTGTTCAAGCATCACGCATGTTTTCTATACATGATACGAAAATCTAGTTAGTTTAACATTGCTCTCCCTTTTCTTTGTTAAAATGCTCAACAGTTTACAGTCATTTTGGGCAGAATTAAAATGTTTTGTTCCAGACACAAAGAAAGCCTAGGAAAACTAGTTTACGTATCATTGACGTGCTGTCAAAATGTCAAAGAGATACCTTCTAGAAGTGTTTGTGACTTGCTGGAAAACTATAAAACTTATACTTATATATCTGCATATTTGTGGTAAATAGCTAGTGCAAAACTTCCTTGCTTCCTTCCTTCCTATCTTTCTTTTCTTTCTTTCTTTCAATCTTTGTGGTGGTTATGAGGAATGGCGTGTCTTGTTATTCAAAGTTGTGCAGACCTTGGGACAGATGATATTGGTGACAGCTATTTCTTCCATGCTGTTTTTGTTCCAAAACTACGTAGCATCTCATGCATCTCTCAACAACCTGTATTTCAGTAACTACGTTTCCTTTCACATACTCCCCATAGAGTTGACACAGATATAGCAGCCGCCCTTTGCTGGCAGATCTCAGTGTGGTTAGTTCACAGGTGCCCAGAGAACAGGTGATGTATCTCTTGAAAGTTTCCCAGCACATAGTCTCCCAGTTATTAGCCTCCTGAGAACTTCTAATCCTTCTGTCAACATAAGAGTATATGTCATGTAATGATCCATCCAGGGACATGCAGATCTCCAGCACTTCATTCCGCCGGTCAGGGTTTGACGGGCAGTGAATCTGGCTACGTAATTCACTAGGACTTGCACTACTACAGATTTGTACTAGTCATCCAGAAAAGTGCTTGTTTAGTTTGTGTGTCAATGTAAACCCATATGTAAATGATGACCATTTCAGTAAAACTTGTTTTGTTGCCATGTATAGGAACAAGCTAAACTAAAGTTGTGTGATCCATGAATAGTGGCAGAGCTAATTAACTAGTTGGGCAAACCCCTAGGACGCATTGCATTTTCCATACATCCAAACACAAGAACATAGCTATAGTTCTTTCCCTTTGATTCCACCCTCTTCCTCTTCCCTTTCTTCCTGCATTTATATCTCTTTCCATCCATCGTTTCATGCAGGTGGATTGAGTCAACCTTCGTGAGTCACAGCAGGGTACCTATATAGAGTAAAATCAGAACAAAAGATTCACCGCCCACTCTGCCACGCAGAGGTGTAGTAGAGAGATATCGAGATAGAGAGAGAGTGTCCTCTCAGGGTATAATTGAAATACATCTACTCATTTGCACCTTCACATGGGGACCTTACTTCCATTTGCACTGATAGAAAATGTACTTCTACTGTAGGTATTTCCACCCTCACTCAAGAGAGCAAACACTACACTTCCTATCTCACAAAATGCACTATTGCAGGTGAGGGAGGGCGAAATTTACAATCGTCACTTTCAAGACCATCAAAACGCTAGCTGGTGCTAGGGTTCTGCTATATGTATTACTGAAAACCCAGTATTTGAGATAAGTGAACCCATTTTATTTTGAAGTACTCTTTGAGTGCATTAAATAGACACATGGTAGTGAGCAGCCAAGCTGTGGCTAGAAAAAGGTATCATGTGTGTTATAAATATCTTTGTGTTCATTTAACTACTGTAAAGCAAGAAACATACCAAATATGCAAATGCGGGGGGTGTTTAAGGTGCGTGGCAGCAGCCTCCTCTCTTTTTTCCATTGTTTTCTATGTAAGCTTGCACTAGAAAGACGTCTTCAACCATTATGCTGCATTTCGCTGTTTTTCAGAAGCTCGCATGTTTTTTTAGACACCTTTTAAAAACACGTCTGGATACACCTGCATTCTATTCTATTCTATTCTATTCTATTCTATTCTATTCGTTGGGCTGTGCCTAGCTTTTTTTTAGAGCAAGATGGATTTTGGTTGGAACGGCCCCTATGACTATTTCCAAAACTTTCTTCTCTGTATTTCCACGGAAGGAATGCGGGAGAAACTTTGAGAAAGCTCCATTGTGACCTGTGGACGCTCTTATAATTGCAAGCAGCTCATTGCATCACCTGCCAAATTCTGGCAATCTAATCATTCACTGTAGCACAAAGACATCCGCTCATACTGAGGTATGATTTAATTTACCGTTGTCAGGACATTTTATTAGCAGGCACACCAACTTCGTTTTCGCAAATTGTGTTTAAAGGCAGACTGAGTCTGTTTTGTCTTTCTCTCTCTCTGTCTTGCACTGATACAGACCTGAAGCGTTGGCGTGTAAATCTGCATTTAAATTGAATTCAGGACATTATTAGATTTGCCTGAAATAGTGATGGCTATGCGTGCGATGTCTACATAAATGCACGACCAAAAAAGTGCGTTGGAGCATCTGTCACATTAAATAGCTTCATCCCATTCCCGGTCACTATGATGTCTAAGAGACTGTCTCATTAGAACTGCATCTAGCTGGGATGGACAGCCGAAATCTCACCTTGTGGCATCTTCTTTGACAGGGAATGTGCTAGAATTATGCCCTCTATTTACGTTTCAACGCCACTCATGATCCATGTCTGACTTCATAAACCCATGTAAGCTAGATAATAGTGAGTCCATTCCAGTATTTTCTGGATTCATTCTAGACAGTTAATATGAGGGCCAGTCAATATTAAATCCAAAAATACATTTGAAAATGCCTGATTTGTAAAATTCCTTAACCCGTAACCCCCATCTGACCTCAAGATAATTTCTTATCATCTTTGTAATATCCCAAAAAAACAACAAAAAAAAAAAAGGCAATGGTTTGAACCTGATATTTACCTTCACCAATTATAAATATTAGAGTCTTTTTGCATCGGTAAACAGTTTTGCAATAAGTAAACAAGATTTGCAAGCCTGTAGGAAATACCGCAAGGCAGAAAAGGACTAATGTTAAAGTTTTAGGAAAGCTCTATGTTTTGATTCTACATAAATGAAACAAAAAAGGTTTTAAACAAACATTAATCTTGGTGTGTAGGTGTTGGATTAATAGCTGCTCTTGAAATAGCACTATGTCTATATACTCTGAATCTTCACTTTATCAGGTTCACTTGAGTACATAACCAGTGGTTTCTAGCTGTGATGTGAGACTCTCCCTTTCTCTTAGATCTTCATGGGTCAGCTTAATCTAATATCATTGACCTGCTGTTGTCGTACAAATTAAGATCTTTGTGATGGAAGCAAGGTTACTTGCCATCCAGAGACACTTTCCATCCAAAGTGACTTGCAGCAATCTAATTACATGGACAATCCCACTGGAGCAACCAGAGGTTAAGTGCTTTCCTCTAAAGGCTGAATGATGATTGAATAGGATTGTGTGCTCAGTAACTTTTCATGTCCTTAGTCGCCCAACTTAGAATTGCAGCTTTGATGTTAGAAGGCCAGATCCTTGACCCATGGATGTTGGTACTGGATTTGCATGCTTTATAGAATGTGTCAGTCTAAATTTATCTACAACTATGTCATGTTTCCAGTGCATGTGAAGAGGGGCGGCAGTAATGACCATCACAAAATAATAATGGGGTATTATACCCAAAAATTTTGGACTTATTTCTTTCCGAGGAAAACAAAATGGAATGTATAGGAGAGTACAGAGGCTGCTCTTTGCCATATAATGGAGTGAATGGTTACTGGGACTGTCAAGCTGGAAAATGGACCAAAAGCAGCATTAAAGTAGTCCATAAGTCTTTTGAAGTCATAAAACAGCTTTGTGTGAGGAACAGTTTGAAAGATATGTTTTTTTTTTGCTGAAAATCTTTCCCTTCGCATGAACTTTTAAATATCATTTGCACTTGCAATAAAATTCAAGCACAAATTAAATTTGAGCGCTGTGGTGGAGGGGAAGATTTTCAGTGAATAAGTTTGTTCCTCACACAAAGCTTTTGTATGTCTTCAGAAGACTTGGAAGATACTTTTATTTAAACTACTTTTTGTGGGCTTTTTTTTTTTCTTTTTTCTTTTTTCACTTTCTTTGATTGAAAAGGAGCAATAACATCTGCTAAATAACTTGTTAGGAAAGTCATATGGATTTGGATCAACATGAGGGTGAGTAAATCTTAACATAATTTTCATTTTTGGCTGAACTATTCCTTTAACTGGAAAAAGTAAAGTAAGTTTGAGTTTAACGTGCTTCTGCTTTTGGAAATTCTTAACATTGTGGACCATAGAGACAGTCTGCTGTTAGACTGAAGATTTTCTTTCCTCTGAGATCTTTAGAAAAGAAACAGCAAATTCAAATATGTAGGTTTAGACTCAGAGAATAGCTGTTGAAATGAATGTTCATCATTTGTGGCAAGGATGAATAAGCTGGGGATGATGTGTGCTCATTTAATCAAAACATTTTCCTCTCTTGGCATTGAAAATTGTCCCCAAACCTTAAGTAATGAATGTTTCTGGAATCCAGCGCATTCTCCTGTTGTTTAATTCTGAAAGCTGCATCTTACAGCATGGCTTTTTTTTCAGTCTCTCATTCAGTGGGTTTCCCTGCTAGTAGTAACAGCCAGAAAAAAATAAATGAAGTCATAACCACAGTGTCTGTTTTCCTCTGTACAAAAGCTTAAGAAACATTATACTGGACTAATAACTTGCACTCTGTGGAAAGCAAGACCTTTTCAGGAATTAGCTATGAAATCATTCTCTGAAGGCAATTTAAAAAGAAAAGTCACTCTTGGTTTGGTTTGGAGTGGCATCAAATTTTAGGAGGGCTTCATTTACACAGAGCAGTCCAAGCAGTCTTGCTCATGTCTCCAGCTACAGCCATGGCCAAAAGTATTGGCAATCACATAAATTTTGTGTTTCGCAAATTTCTCTGCTTCAGTTGATGTGGTGTTGATTCGTATTGTTTCTAAATGATTGTGCAGAGTGATCAGATGCATTTTAAATAATTGCAAAAAGTTTCATTGGCCAAAAAAATGAACTTTATCACAAAAACCCAAATTTCACTGTTTTGGTCCTGGCACCAAATGACCAGCCAACATCATTTCACTAATCATATCAGCAGCACCTGGGAAAGTGTGAACGAGTACTAGTCAGGTTAAATCACTCTATCATTCTGATTGGATTATAAGAGCAAGACTGTTTGCAATAAAAGGAGGGAAGAAGTGCTTCCAATCATTGTGTTCTTGTTAGCAATGGTTACCTCTAAAGAAAGACGTGCAGCCATCATCGCTTTGCATCAAAATGGAAAATTGCTGCAAAGAATAAGTATTATTAAGCATTTATGAATCTTAAATTAACGTTAATTTTAACATCTACTAATACATTTTTTAAATGAAAAGTTGTATTTGTTAACATTATTTAACAAAAAATAAACAAAGATGAATATATATATATATAGATATGTATATGTATTATTATTACATAACTAGTGTCGATTAATAATTTTCAGTATTCAATGATATAAGGCTATTTATATTTAAAGGAACCATTCAATCAAATTAATTGTGTAATTTGTAACAGCCTTCGTGTTGGGACTTATGACACTTTGTTCACAATGTTTTGCAACAGAGCAATGGTTTTTTCTTCAGCTTGGCATAGATTAGAGTTAAGAATGACATTTGAGCCAGTTGCAGCTCCAGTATGATTTCTCTCTAGCATTTATTCATTGCACCAGGTGGCTAGAGACCTGCAGGGTGCAACCGAGTGACCACATCTCAACAAGACCTCTCTCTCTTGCTCTATCTCTGTCTCTCAGCTTGGCTTTTTGCTTCCAGTACAAGGAGTATACTGATTAAATTCCATCTGCCACAGATGCGCTCCCAGCCCATTCTCTCGAAACCTGTCAAGAAAATGTACTAATTGTATTTATCCTTAAACCAATACTTAAAAAAATATGAAATTATATTTCCCATGAGAAAATAAAGCCTATGTTATAGGACCATTTACGACCTTGATTTCCATTGTTTTCAATGATGATTCTCATTTCCGTAACAGTCAATTTCTGCTGTATTGCATTAAAAAGATGCTGTCGTATAATTATATTTTTTATATTGCAATCAGCGAATATGAAAGACAGAACCAAGGCAGTACTATAATGACATGTATTATACTTAACAATTGAAATAATATTAAAAACGTGTCACACTCCGGTAATGAGAATATGATAATGAGAATCTTTTTCTCATTGCAGGAATGAGAACTGGGGGGGTAAAATATGTCTAACTGCCATAAGAAAAATTATGTCAAAACAGGGCCAGATTTAGGGGGTGCTGGGGTGGGCTTTGCAAATTGTATCGTCATGGCGTTAACACCATTACAACTTGTGGAAGAAAAACAGACAAAATAGCTGGTCATATTTAGTTTAAAATGTGAGTTTCTCTATATAAATGCCTTGTTTATAGACCTGTGGCCTTGTGATGATATTTATAACAACCACAGAAGTTCTTGCCATATCAATATCACTTTGTGTTGCAGTAAATGATGTGGTAACTTGACCTTAATATAATCTTTGGGAAAATAAAATACAACGGCAGATAAAAATGGAGCATGACGAAAAATTTAAAACCCAGTCCTTCAAAGTGACAT
The DNA here is from genome assembly GCF_025860055.1 of Xyrauchen texanus. Lineage (NCBI taxonomy): Eukaryota > Metazoa > Chordata > Actinopteri > Cypriniformes > Catostomidae > Xyrauchen > Xyrauchen texanus. The sequence continues at coordinate 37,847,238 of NC_068293.1, read as the reverse complement.
ATTATTTGTTGCACAATCTTAGGTGGTTGTGGCCTGCGTATTGATCTATAAGATATTCACAAAGCCGTCCAGTACACTCTCAACGAGGCATACAGAAGTTAGTTAGATATTTGACGTCACCAACTCCATGATGTTTTGCTCCGAACGTTTACAATTCAGACATCATTATTAATGGAGATTTGGAGATAATGGAGGCTTGTTGGCAGTTGTTGTTTTGTATGTAATTATTTAATGTTGGGAATCTTTTCAAGGGCACATAACCTCTCTATTTCTTTCCTCTGTCACATTTATTTGATTCACCAGAAGGTATTTGTATCGTATTTCTTATATTGTGTGCTTTGGAAGATGCTTTGGATTTGGATCACCAGTCAGTGAGGTGAAATATTTGCGATTTCTGTGTGGAAAAGCCTTGTTAATCTTTTTGTGTATTTCTTCTGGAATTGAACTTGACGTATGTAATTTTTTGGATTTTAATACTTTCTCCTATCCTAATTTAATATGTAGAGACCACTGTTATGTATTGAAGGTTGATTCCCTCTGTGGGAATTTGTATCTATTAGTGTATATAAAACTGGGATAAGAGGAATTATTTTAACAGATCGAAAAAAATGCACACACATCTTTAAGTAGCTAAAGAGGACATCATTCAGAATTAAAAGTTACCAATGATGTTGTTTTTTTATCCACTCATCTTTATCTTCAGCAGCACTTCTGTGAGATTAGGTGTTTGTTGGCTAACCTTTGGGAAAATAGATTTCACACACATCACTCTATTTGATTTGGTATTGTAAATACAATCAGAAGGAGACAGTCAGATTTGTGAAAGGGTGAACGTGGGAAAAGGCCTCTCACCAGCCGTTCGTTCCAGCTCTGTAGGCGTGTCAAACCTCTCACTTAATCATTGCTGCAAATGTCACAGTGTCCCGTCCAGTGATGTGGAGCCACTTGTACTACATTGTAATTAAAGAAATAGTTCTCCCAAAAATTTTTATTTCTTAGATTTGTCTTTAACCTCACTAATCCATTTTAGTTTTAAAATGCATTGATTTGGCAATGTTTTGGCCTCTCCTCCACACTCGAATGCCGTTTTCATCCATTCAAAATTCCCTCCACAACTGCATACTTTGAAACAGAACAGAAAACTTAATATTCAAACTTAAACGGTCTGTTCCCCACAAAGAGCCACTGTATGACCAGTACCGCCACTCCCTATACTCATATAACAGTCTGTGTAGGGTACCAACTACCTAGGAGGGCACCTTTCACCAGAAACTCCACCGGCTACCCTTCCTTGCATGTTATATGTCATTCAAGGACACAATAACAGTCGTGGAACATAGACGATCACGGAACTCTGCATCAATTTGGCCAGCGCCAGCTCTGCGTATGGCTTCAGAAGACTGGGAATGTCAAACTTTCCACACTGACAGTACATCCTCGAGACTGATATCACTTCCAGCTGCTGGTCAGATGTTTAATTTTTTCAGATCGGACTTGGAGGCACGTGGCTAGATCATGAAACCGAGTTGAAAGAAAAACTTTGGTCAAGGCTGATTTCAGTATCATTTTTACTTCTCAGTGCCAGATTCAACTCTCTGTGATTTGTGTTTGAAAAGCTTTCATGTCCACCACAGCAGCAGAGGGTCTTTGACAGGTTCTTGGGGCTTTGAATTACATAAAGACTCTTCAGTCCATTTCAGCTGAATGGCAGTCATCCACCTAGTCTGACTAACTGACTTTTGAACTCAGTATCTTAGTTTCATGCTGGTACACCTTGGTGTGAATGGATTATGGTAGACTTAAACATAGAATGCCAAGGAGTGTTCGTGCTTGCTGCTTTTGCACAATCTGATTTGACCTATGATGGTTGACGGTGCTTTCTTTGAACTAACTGCTATGGTGACGAGCCTTTTGAAACCCAAAGTCTATAATGCTAGAAATTGCTTGTGGCTTACTTTATATTTTGATGCAGTTTAAATATGGTGTACATTGATTCTGTCATTATTTATTGCCCCCATATGTTGTTCCAAACCTGTTTGGAAAAAAATATTTGAAATTATGTGAAGAATCTTCATGTTGCTCTTTTTATTGAAAATGGCAGTGGAGATTAAAAAAAGAAAAAAAAAGATGATAAAAGAGCTATAAAAGTAGTCCATATGACCTGTGGACTATATTTTAAGTCTTCTGAAGCTATAAAGTAGCTTTGTAGATTGGGTTCTTGTAATATGTGTTTGGATAAAAGCATCTGGTAAATCTTGTCATCCTAATAAGTATATAACAATATACTACATCCAAACAATTTTGACTCTCTACAGCCATTCTTTGTTTTTAGGAAGAAAAAAAAGGCAAATGTAATCTAAGGCCACTGAAGACTAACTGTGGAATAATTTACAGCTTCGCTAACAAGCATCAGGCAGGAAACTAAAACCACTAGCTAGTCTTTGTGTTGCTTACATAAACCTGTTGTTTACCTGGTTGAGGTAATTTAGCTCAACTGTGGATTATATACAAAAATGTATTCTAACCTTTCATTTACCTTTTCTAATGACATACAGTTCACAATTTGTCCAGATACAGCTGATTTTGTTTCTCTACATTGTTAGTAGGAGCTAGCCTTGGAAACAGCTGCCCAGTCTGATCATTACTTGGAGCAACAACGAAATGCGCCTTTTCTTGGAGTGTATTGTGCAATTGTGCATAGCCTGTTGGTGGCTGATTGGAAAGTGTTTTGTTTGGTGATATTGTTCCTGTTAAAGAGGTTAATTAATGTGACAACAGAACCACATGCATAATAAATGGACTTTTTGCTAGCTTTCACCACATTTTACCTGTTTTGTTTTTGTTTTGTTTTGTGGCCTGAGTAAGAAAAAAGAAAATGTATTAAAAATAGAAAATGAAGAGTGGTTATTTCTACCCTTTCCAAAATCAGGGTAAATGCAAATTCTTGTACGCCTTGTTCAAATCACATACACAGAAACTACATAAATGCACATGCAACTCTGCCTCTCTTCACAACATGCACTCTCACTGTCACCACCGTTTCCCAGGTAACATTACTTTTGGGTTCATTTTCTGAATGCTGATGAGGATTTAAGAGATGGTGCTTTTGAATCTATTTGAGTGACACATACACTCAGGGCTCTAATACACCTTATCATTTTTACTCTAAGAGACACACATTGAAAATCACACCAGAACCTTATATTGAAGGTGAACACCATCGATATTTGGAGCCTATAATGTTCTTGAACAGAATGAAAATATTATTTTTTTATTAACCCTTATTATGTGTATATTACTAATAAAAAAGTAACAAAAATATAATGGTATTACCATATTTTTTTTTATTAGATTTTTTACTTGATACCATAGTATATGAATATGGTAATCATTCACACTAGTGTTGTCACGGTACCAAAATTTCAGTAGTCGGCATGGCTGGATTGGGAAGACAAATTGTCCCAGGATTTTACATGGCAGTTGGGGCCTATGCTTAATTATTATTTTTATTATTATTATTATTATTATTATTATCATTACAGTGAATATGACATTTTACTATAGAGTTGTAAAATATTTCTATCACAATTTCTTAAATTTCAAGTCTCTAGCTTATATTTTGAAACGTGCATAACGTATTATATGAAACGTATTATGACATGTATTTTTTGCATGAATCTTCACTTTCTGGATAAACATTTTGCGACACAGAGACTTTTTAGTCACTTCTAAAATCTCATCTCAGTACACTGGGCTTTGTGTCTGACAAATGAAATGTAGTACACAGTTTTGGAGAGTTTGTATTTTGTGTTTTAGATTACTGGTGTTTGTGCATATGTTTAATGTTATGTTTTAAATGTTATTACTGTGAAGCGCTTTGGTCAACTCTGTTGTTTTAAATGCTATATAAATAAATTTTAGAGATTAAAGCGCAAATGCTGTGATTTAATTATGTAAATATATAGTTTACATGTGCTGCGTGCTTCACAGTAGATTAGTGCTCTGCTCTGTCATTTGATACAAGGTGTCGTGAATGATTCTCAATGTCTGTGAAGTTTCTAGTGTTACTTCATTCAAAGTATGCATCTCTTCCACACTAAGATTGCAACCTTTAGCGGTTAAATTTAATTTGATTAATTGGTCATTTCAGTGTAAGGATTAACAGAATACGTGCTCAGTCGTGTGTCATTACTGAGCGCTGGTACTGGATGTAGTTGGTGTTTGGTACTACCGGTACTGCAGAAACACTGGTAATGTTACATATTTTTTATTTTAATATCGACTTGGTGCCGAAGTAGCGGTACTTTTGGCAAAACTATTCACTACCATGTTATAAGAAAATGTATTAAGGCATTACAATCTAATGGCATTTCTTTGCCATGTAACCACCATAGCACTTTTGTTTTTCTATATGTTAGTGTGGCATCTTTATTATCCTCGTATGACCCCACGTCCTCATGCATGTACAAAATATTTTGTCTTCGCAATACGCTTTGCATACTTTTATTTAATTTCATTAAATTTAAACCAACTGACCTCAGTTCAGGACAATCTGGGCTGTTATTAAAGGGTTCAGCTTTGTGGTAAATGTGGCAAAACAACATTGCGCCAATCACAGCAGAGTTTGTCTTTGTGAGAAACGAAAACTACATCTGGTATGAAACATATTTACGTTTTTACATTGAAACCCGTTTGAGTCTCGTTTCATCCAATATGCCATTTTTTTATTTGTAGATATATCGCAAAATGGCACGCTGAACAGTGTCCACATGTGAGGACTATAGGTCTATTTCTCCCCTAGAAATCCTTTATTCAGTGTGCATTATCACATTGAGAATCAATGGGTGTATTCAAAAAATGCTATGACTGTAAGCAGAGTAAGCATGAAAATAAGGAGCATTTCAAATTGCTCTGAGACCAGTGCAGACAGACAGCACACTGGAGGTTAAGTCATTCACTAAATAGGGAGCCAAGTGCATACACTCCAAACTTCAGGTCAAAAGTTAAGTTTCAGGCTACAGATTATGTTTGGACCACTCAACATGGTTGGCAGACAAGGGACAATTGTAATCAATACAAAAATTCAGAATTTATAATGCTAAATTTTGACATGATTGGTCGTGATTGGACGATGCTGGCTATTATTGAGAATCAGAATTAATTGTGCTAATTTATGAGTGGTAAAATGCTACGCTATGCTAATGCTATGCTAATGCTATCAGTTGTTTGTTTGACTGTGCAAAGAGAGAAAAAAAAACATTGTAACATAAAAGTCAAATCAAGTCAAATTATTTTTTATTTGTACAGTTTTTTATTTGTGCTTTTCCCAATACACATTTTTCCAAAGCAGCTTCACAGAAAATAAACTGTAATGCCTTAAAAACCAACACTCCTAGAAACATTATAAGCAATACAAATAAAAAAAATCTGGCTTTCTACAGTATAGCTTGATTTTATTTCAAATGAATTTAGTCCCGCTGTTCCCATACATTTTTAGGAGAACTATTTGCTCTTAATAAAAATGTTCCATGTTTATTAAGGGCTAGTTACAAATCAAAAAGGGAAATGGAAAATGAACACAGCAGTCGTGCTCAGGTCTCAGGAGGTTATATATTATATTTTATTATATAAAAAATGCAGTGCAGAGAGGTCGTAGAAACAGAGATTTCAATTGACTAACAGAAACAGTTTGAACAGCTTTACAGAAATTAATCAAATTACAAACTGTTACGGTATTTCTGATAAATATAAGCCTTGGAAGGAACAATAGCGAAACGAGTCTAATGACAAGGTCTTTTGGAAACTTTATAGCCATAAAATAAAGGTGGTGCATACAATAAAAACCATTGCAAAAATATTCACAATGTTGTTTCATTTGATTGTGCCACCAAAATTGTGAATATTTTGTGAATATTCAATATGTCACTCAGCCCTAATCCACAAGTTGTTTGATTGTTGCTTTTAGCAGCACACTTCCTCATAAAGCAACCTGGACTCTCAGCATACAATGTTTTAGTTTTCACACATAAATTGTACTGTGTGTGCTATTCTGCTTTGCCCTTATACTTGTTCTGGCCAAACACAGCTCTTTGGCTGCAGAGTGCACAGTGAAGAACATTAATTACTTCAGCTCCTCACACCCACACACATTTTTCCTGTCATAAGTTTTAATGATCGGCCCTGGCCAAAGTCTTCAAACCCCTGGCATGTCTAAGTATTGTTCCCTGCAATTTAGCCATGCACTTGAGGTGGAGAATAAAAGCGGTGAAATTATTAAATCAAAATACAAAAGAAAAATAGTGAAACTCTGAGGGAACTACATTTACTCATATGATTAATTTGGGAATTCAAAGAAAAGGCAAGTATATATTACTGTATATAACCCTTTGAAACATGACATCCACTACACTGGAGATATCTTTTAAGGTAAATTGTGTAATGTCTTCACCAAAAGCATTAGAAAAACGGATTGCAATAATTACTGTTTTCAAACAGGTTTCTTGAACATTCCCTCCATCTGACATTTGTTAGACTAACAGATAGTCCCACCCCCAAATTCATGTCATCAAGCCAATGTTGCTGTGTCGGTCTGGTCGTGACACTCAAACAAATAGAGCAATTTTTTGATAGATCCACATAGCCAAAGTGTTTAAAGGGGTCATATAATGGTACATGCACTTTTTCAAGTTGATTGTACTGAAATGTGTGTTGGCTGTGCCTGTACACAACCATCCTATTATGATAAAAATCCATCCAGTGTTTTTGTTTTAATCTCCTTATATATTTTCCCCTGCCTCAAATCAAGCCGTTCGACCGTGTGACGTCACACGGTCGGACACCCCTCCCAGGATTGTTGATTGACAGCAGTGTTTCAACACAGACCCGCCCTCGCTCGTGAGCGAGCTGTCAATCATAGTCCGTCATCATTGTTGATACACTGGAGTAGAATGGCGCATAAGCGATTGTGGTGTCCTGTTCTTCGGTGTAATAACGAACACAGCAGTCATTTTGATGTCAAGTCAAGTCAAGTGGTTTTTATTGTCGTTTCAACCATATACAGTTAGTACAGTACACAGCAAAACGAGACAACGTTCCTCCAGGACCATGGTGCTACATAAAAACAACAAAGGACCAACATAGGACCACATGAGACTACACAACGAAATAAAATACCTATATAAACTACCTATATATACCTATATAAAGTGCACGTGCAAACATGTGCAAAAAGTACAGGACAGTACAACAAATTACTGACAATGAACAGGACAATAGACACAGTGCAGCGCCGACCAGTACTCAGTAGTGCAAAAAGATGACAGTTTCTAAAAATGTAAACATAACATACTATGAGATAATGTTCTATGCACATAGCAGTTATTGAGGTAGCAGACAGTTATAAAGTGACAGTAATTAAAGTGCAACTCAGGACACGTGTGTGTCAAACCAGTCTCTGAGTATTGAGAAGTCTGATGGCTTGGGGAAGAAGCTGTTACACAGTCTGGCCGTGAGGGCCCGAATGCTTCGGTACCTCTTGCCAGGCGGGAGGAGGGTAAAGAGTTTGTGTGAGGGGTGTGTGGGGTCGTCCACAATGCTGGTTGCTTCTATGGATACAGTGTTTTTTGTAAATGTCTTTGATGGAGGGAAGAGAGACCCCAATGATCTTCTCAGCTGTCCTCACTATCCTCTGCAGGGCTTTGCGGTCCGAAACGGTCCAGGTCCCAATCCAGGCAGTGATGCAGCTGCTCAGGATGCTCTCAATAGTCCCTCTATAGAATGTAGTGAGGATGGGGGTTGGGAGATGTGCTTTCCTCAGCCTTCGAAGAAAGTAGAGACGCTGCTGGGCTTTCTTGGTGATAGAGCTGGTGTTGAGGGACCAGGTGAGGTTCTCCGCCAGGTGAACACCAAGGAATTTGGTGCTCTTGACGATCTCCACAGAGGAGCCGTCGATGTTCAGCGGAGTGTGTTCACCTTGTGCTCTCCTAAAGTCAACAACCATCTCTTTTGTTTTGTCGACATTCAGGGACAGGTTGTTGGCTCTACACCAGTTCGTCAGCCGCTGCACCTCCTCTCTCTATGCTGACTCGTTGTTCTTGCTGATGAGACCCACCACGGTCGTGTCATCGGCGAACTTGATGATGTGATTGGAGCTGTGCATTGCTGCACAGTCGTGAGTCAGCAGAGTGAACAGCAGTGGACTGAGCACACAGCCCTGGGGGCCCCAGTGCTCAGTGTGGTGGTGGTGGAGATGCTGTTCCCGATCCGGACTGACTGAGGTCTCCCAGTCAGGAAGTCCAGGATCCAGTTGCAGAGGGAGGTGTCCAGGCCCAGCAGGTTCAGCTTTCCAATCAGGTGCTGGGGAATGATTGTGTTGAATGCTGAGCTGAAATCTATGAACAGCATTCGAACGTATGAGTCCTTATTGTCTAGGTGGGTGAGGGCCAAATGGAGGGTTGTGGTGATGGCATCGTCCGTTGAACGGTTTGAACGATACGCAAACTGCAGTGGGTCTAGTGAGGGGGGCAGCTGGGTCTTAATCTGCCTCATGACGAGCCTCTCGAAGCACTTCATGATGATGGGTGTAAGTGCGACGGGACGGTAGTCGTTGAGGCAGGACACTGAAGACTTCTTTGGCATGGGGATGATGGTGGTGGCCTTGAAGCACGTTGGAACAACGGCGCTGCTCAGAGAGATGTTGAAGATGTCGGTAAGAACATCTGCTAGCTGGTCTGCACATCCTCTGAGCACTCTGCCAGGAATGTTGTCTGGTCCAGCAGCCTTCCGTGGGTTGACTCTACGTAGAGTTTTCCTCACATCTGCCGTGGTAAGACAGAGCACCTGGTCGTTGGGAGGAGGGGTGGACTTCCTCGCCATCACGTCGTTCTGCACTTCAAACCGAGCGTAGAAGTCGTTCAGCGCATCTGGAAGGGAGGCATCTTTGTCACAGGCAACTGATGTTGTCCTGTAGTTGGTGATGGCCTGGATGCCCTGCCACATGCGCCGCGTGTCACCGCTGTCCTGGAAGTGACTGTGGATTCTCTGGGCATGTGCGCTTTGCCTCTCTGATTGCCCGTGACAGTTTGGCCCTAGCTGTTCTTAGGGCTGCCTTATCGCCTGCTCTGAAGGCGGAGTCTCGGACCTCAGCAGCGTGCGCACCTCCACAGTCATCCACGGCTTCTGGTTGGAGCGTGTGGTGATGGTCTTGAGAAAGTGACATCATCAATGCACTTGCTGATGTAGCTGGTCACTGATGCTGTGTATTCCTCCAAGTTGGTAGAATCGCCATATGTTGCAGCCTCCTGAACATGTGCCAGTCAGTACACTCAAAACAGTCCTGAAGAGCAGAGATGGCTCCTGCTGGCCAGGTTTTCACCTGCTTCTGAAGCGGTTTTGTGCATCTGACGAGCGGTCTGTATGCTGGAATTAACATAACAGAGATGTGGTCTGAGTAGCCGAGGTGGGGGCGGGGCTCCGCCGCTACGCGCCTGGGATGTTTGTGTAAACAAGATCAAGCCGTTAGCCCCTCTCGTTGCAAAGTCCACATACTGATGGAATTTAGGGAGCACTGTCTTGAGATTTGCATGGTTGAAATCTCCGGCGACAATAAACAGTCCGTCGGGGTGAGCGTTCTGCAGTTCAGCTCATAGCCCCATACAGTTCACAGAGCGCTTCCTTAGCGTTAGCGCTGGGGGAATGTAAACTCGGTTATGCAAACAGTGGTGAATTCCCGTGGTAGATAAAAAGGTCTGCATCTAACAGTCACAAGCTCCAACAGCGATGAACAGTAACTAGAGACTAGCATAGAGTTCTTGCACCATTCCGTGTTGATGTAAACACACAAGCCACCACCGCGAGTCTTACCGCAGAGAGCTGTATTTCTGTCGGCACGAAACGAGGCGAGCCCGTCTAGCTGAATGGCGGCATCCGGAACTCTGTCGCTGAGCCACGTCTCCGTGAAAACAAAGACGCAGCAGTCTCTAAACTCACGCTGCGTAGCCTGCTGGAGTCGGATATAGTCCAGTTTATTGTCCAGGGAGCAAACATTTGAGAGCAGGATAGACGGGAGAGCCGGCCGGCTAGGGTTTGTTTTTAGCCTAGCATGGACCCCCGCCCTCTTCCCGCGCTGCCGCTTTCTCGCACACCGCTTACGACGTCCTCTCCCCCGGCCACCGGCATCCGAGGGCTGGAGGCCTGGTCTCCGCAGCAAGCCGAGTATGCGTAGCGCCTCCTGCAGGTAATCATGCAGCTTGGTTTTTGCATGAGTCTTATATTTCAGTAGTGTCTGGCGATGGTAGACACGAACACCGGTTGCTCCGATGTCCATGTGTTGCAAAAGTCGGGCTTTTTAACAAAAAATAGCACCATTGTGGATCCGGAGTGGCCGCTGCGTGCTACCGCGCTGCCATCTTGGATCATTTTCGTGCGACGTAGTTACGATGGGTGATGTTCCTAAATCTGAACCGCTGAAGACGCAGTGGCTGAGTTTTGTTTACGATGGGAATATTCCCCACGAGCAACGTCAATGCGTTCATGTTTGCGCGAATAATTTTTCACCAGACTGCTTTATAAACGAGGGTCAGTATAAAGCTGGTTTTGCTAAGAAGCTGCTGCTGAAAAAAGATTCGGTACCAACTATTTATATTCCCTCTGCACCTCCAGAAGAAGTAAGTGTAACATTTTATTAACCTTTATATTAATCTTTGCAAATCGCTTGCACGCTTCACAATGAATGTGGCTAATGTTTACGGAGGGGCGGGTGACCAAAGCTCATTATCATTTAAAGTCCTATGCACTGAAACGGCGTGCTGAAATCAGAGCTGTTTTTGAGCAGGTAAAATTAGTGTTTTCTTAAAATACTAATGAGAATTTTTAATAAAAGTATATTACAAAGTTTTCATTTAGACCCTAAAGATTCATATTAACTTGTACAAAAATGGCATTATATGACCCCTTTAAACTTGTTGGGGAAATCAATCTATAATTGGCTTGCTTATATTTACTAAGTCTTTTCATGTCAAACTGGGAAAGGAGAAAGTATCTAAACATTGAAATACGACACAAATCACTTTTTAAATGCCATTTTTCCAATGACAATCACTATTCAGTATGCAAATATTACAATGGCGCCATCACTGTTGGTTACATTTTGAATTCAATAGAAGTCAATTAATTTAAAATTTCTTGTTTAATGTGTTTTAAAAAAACAAAAATAGATACTGTAGCACACAGAAGACTGAAATTCTCTATTTAAAAAACTGGAATGGAGTCTGTACGTCGAATCAGTGCAGGCTGAATTAATTGCAGAAGTTTAATAGGTAGGGTTGGGGATTTGGAATAAACCATAACCAGAATGCCTAATATAAACACAGCCTTGCAAAGAGAGAGAGAGAGAGAGAGAGAGAGATTCAGGAATGACTCAATTCTAGTTTTGAAGTACAAAGAAACATTACATTTTCTTTTTCGACCCCTTTGTGATTTAATGCTTCATGCATCAAATTGTTCAACTAATACCATGTGTTTAGGAGTTGAAATCTAAATGATGGAGACGATCATTACAGACTAAATATCTTCATCTTTGATGGTTTCATTAAGCTCTGAAATATGCAGGGTTTTGCCTCAAATGAAGCCTGAGATAGCAGTTGTTTTATTGAAACTGAATGTTCTGGTCAGGCCTCAGCACTCTAAATCATAGATATGAATTTTGATGCCAGTCGAAGGACCAAGTTCAGTTATTGCATGTGGTTTTTATCAAGCTCAGCAAATGGGAATAAAATAAGTCTGTTTCGATGTACAGGTGGAGAGGGAGACATCTGTGTAGCAATGGAGTGTTTGCATTTGTAATACAGTGTACTGGACTTGTTCTGACCTGTTCGATGCAATCAGTGATGTCTCAGAAAGAATAATTTTTACACAGTAATTATAAGCAATTTCCTTGTTTATGTGGCCTGGTTTGAATATGTGGAAAAGAAGGGAAAATTTGTTAACTCTTAACAACTTGTTGACAAACTAATCAGACACATTTTTAAAATCTTTTGGTGTTCTTAACTGGTGGGTCATGTCCCAAAAATGCATTGCAGGTCTGTTCCAATGGGTTGTGGGCAGCAAGGAAAAACATGGCAAATAATAGAAGGAAAATACCTATATTTTTGTGCAAATAAATCTATATAAACGTTTATCAATGTTTAAAATAGTCTTTTTTTTTTTTTTTTGGTGCAGGTCAAAGTTTGTGCATGAAATAAGGTATTTTGTCACAAATTAAGCAGATGCTTATGTGGACAAGTTGTGCGATATGCACTTTTCCTTAAAAACCGTGAACAAATCTATGTATGGTAAAAGAAAATACGACCCAGACTTCATTTATGTGCATGTTCAAAGAGGACAAACGTGGTTTGTGCTGACCTCAATGTGTTTTGCACAGTGAATCATTGGCTATATTAATGTATTAAATACATAATGATAATATATTTCCTTTTTGATAAACTGGTTTTAGGTCACCAATGTGGAAATCACATTGTTAAATCTTGGTCCTGAAGCAAAAAATAGTTTTTTGAACACACTGTACCTACAAAATGAATCAAGCGAAATAACTATGTCCATAATTTGATTTTGTTTTATAGCTGTGAAAGCGGTTTTATGTTTTTGGTGAGGCAGCCACAAGACTACAAGAGGCCCTTTGAGGGCGTCCAATAGCCTAGACTTGTTGGACAACATCAGAGAAGATAAGCCAAAAACCATTTCTTGTACGCTGCATTAATCCTTTTAGAGTTTAACTGAAACTGACAGCCATTGATTCCCAGTTATTTTTCAAGTTTTTTGCCAAACAGATGAAATGAAATGGAAAAAAGCCCACTTTTAGCTTTTTTTTTTTTTTCAAGTAGCGTACATGTACCTGCCTTGTTCATGATTAAAGCAGCTTTATCATGCATTATACCTCCTGGGATGCCCTGTGTTTCACAAAAGCATATAAAGAATTTAGCATATCCACTACCATGCTAAAAGCACTTTAATTTACAGTTACCATATTTATAAAAATAGAGAGAGAGAGATAGAGAGAGAGAAAATGTGGCTCGCCGGTCCCCAGACACACTGTTGCCTGGTCCTTGGCCAGCTGGGTAGTGGTCCAATGCGACGCTGGGCGATGGCACTGGACATTGCCTCCTGGTGGCCTGCAGCGAGCTCCACCGCCCCTGGCAGCGGCTCCTCCACTCCAGCCCGCCAGCAGCGGCTCCTCCGCATCCTGGTGAACCGCTCCTGTACCACCGTACCATATCTCCAAGAGCAGCGAGGTCTCTCTGACAGCGCATCCCTCCTCCTTCCTGGGTTTCGGCACCAGAGGAGGCAAGAACCAGCAGAACAGTCAACATAACTTTAATTACACAAATGAACTTAAACAAACACAAACACACACACACAGCTGCTGCATGTCTCTCTCTCTCTCTCTCTCTCTCTCTCAGCGCCGGGTGTGTATCATCACGTCTCAGCCATGCACTCCCCCTCGTCACACTGGCTATAATTTTTTGGACCACACTCAGGCTGATTATGTCTCACTACTTGCCCTCTGATTCGTATAACAAAGCTATGGATTTCTTTTAGCAGGGCATTGAACTGGAACTGACCCTTTTCTTCTCGTCACATACATGATTAAAAATCTCCATGGCACATTAAATGAGATCCTTTTTTATTGCATGTCCAATTGGACCTGTCATTGTGTCTTATAAATGAACATGGTGTTACTTACGCTGATCAAAGTGTATTAGGGGCCAATTTATTCAGCAATGTAGCATTAACAGCTGGCTTCTAAGTACATGATCCAATTGTCCAGTCAGGGTGAATTACTATTTGTGTAAATGAAAAGAGACTAATTTACTGATTGTACAGAATAAAAAAAAAGTTTTTGTCATTGCAACAATGTAACAATCTCACTTGTAAGTTTTAATGAGCTCACTTGTATGTTCACACTTGAACTGATCTTTCATTCAACTACAGTACAGAAAGTAGCTACTAAAAGTAGTCATTTAACATATGCTTTAATCCAAAGCAATCCAATTTAAATTTAAATTTTTATCATGTTAATAGTGCAGGACAGTCATGACGAAAACATCACCATATAGCAATTTGTTTTCCTGCATCATGAGAATATATTTGTCATGCCATTCTCACCCCAGTTCGGATGATTCTGTCATAGGCTCGGCAGTCTTCGGAATCAAAATAATGTTTTATTACTCTTAATAAATAAATATATTAGTTTAGTTGCATTATGCTATCATATGCTATATTTTATATATTATATCTATATTATAATAAATGTATTTTTGAACGCCTAACTCCACCCCTACACCTACATTTTTTTTATTTTATTTTTTTCAGTTAAGGCATACATTTCATACATATATACTCCGCTGCGCGACATGACCGTATTATTACCTTGGGTGTACATTATTTTTAAACTATTCAACGGTCTGTCATCAATTATTCCTTACATAACCAAGCAACAATATAAAATATTGTAACAAGCAGATACAAGTACAGTCACAGTAATTTATTAAAAAAATAACAAAAATGTTTAAAGGTATTCCAAAGGACTCATGCTGCATTTAAAGTCTTGTGAAACTAGGGATGTCCTGATACCAGGGGCGTGTCTAGGGGGAGGCTGGGGGAGGCAGTGCCTCCCCTAGGATAAGCCCTGCCTCCCCTGAGAATTTGAGAAATAATCTGTCCATCTGTTGTTTTGAGTGTAGCCCCGAATGTATTTTGAATAGTTGACTGACAAATATGAAACCGGACAAAAGCCTATGTAAACCCCCGAAATCATAAGTTGCTTTATTTCATTGTGCTTTGGCTTTGCACATACTGCATAAACCCTGTAAAAATAGACATAGGAATATTCTAGTGGCTTGGTAGGTCCGAGTTAACGCAGTCACCTCTCACGCCAGAGACCGCGGTTCGAGCCCTGTTCGGAGTGTAGTTTTCTTGTTTATCAGGTGTTGTTTTCGCTAAGGATAACCAATAAGCATTAACATAAAATGTATGTGTCACTTGTTTTGTGATATTATTTTGTAGGAAATATACACTTTGATTTGATTAAATGGTTTTGTAGAGTGTAGCAAAGATGAGCAACAGACTGAGGAGCAGCAGCAGCAGCTGTGCCAGAATCAGGCATGGAAACTGGTAACAATTAATAAGTCACTTTACTTTAGAGAAAGTTAGAAGTGAAACATTGTTTATCTCAATGATCCTAATGAAAGGATTTTGACAGATGAATTATTCTCATAGAGATGATGAGAATTATGTACAGTTCGATGCCATAGTGTGTCAATGAACTTCATTCATGTATTGCTTTAACTTAGGATCTTATACATCATTTTGACTATTTATGTCAAAAAATATAAATTATTTATATTCAATATTTTTTTTACCTCACTTTACTCACAATAATATAACTCTTTTGTGATGACTTTATGGTAATGTACATGAAAATTCAAGAATCATGATAGATCTTAGGGCAATCCCACTGATCTGCTCTTCCCAATACATTTTCTTCAATGGTATTGGTCTACAATTTGACATATGTAGCACTTGATGAATTAGTTGTTTGAAGCTGATTTGCAATAAGTTATGTGCTGTATCTGTTCTTTTGCATCACAGATGATTCAGGGAGGAGAGAGGATGTTGAGGATAGTACTAGAGTGGAAGATTTAGGAACTGTAGAAACAGGCCCAGCCAGAGCAAAACTCAAAGAATACCCTCTCACCAGCTTTGGACTACAGAGAAGTGGTTGCTAGTGTGAAAATAAAATTGTCTGGGCTAAGCCCCGGATGTCCTTCAATGCTGGAAACGTCTCTGCATCTGATGATAAATTACAATTTAAAAGTGGATTTTTTTTTGTGCATATTTTTCCATCGCTAGCAGATGAGTGAGGTCTGACACAACAAAAGTCCAGTTTAAGCCCTATAGTCTAATAGGGGCCCTGTGCTTAGAAACAGATCTCTGGGTTCCTGGCTTAGAAAAAGATATGCACTAAAACAGATTGTGTGTAGTATAGCTTAATTTTGTGCAGATTTTTTCAATTGTTTATGTTGCCCCCCCAAACAAGCCAAATGCCCCCCAAACATGATATCCTGGAACCCTCTGCCTGATACTGGTATCCGAATCAGTCCAATACTGCACTAATGTACTTGTACTCATCGTAAAAATGCTCTGATGCTCAGTGCACAAATTAAAATAATGTTATGCCCTAGTATGATTATTAAACCATTAAGGCTGTGATTTAAAAAGATGAATATATAGTTTGCATGTAATGCACACTTTAAATGTGAGCACTTGTGAATGCATGGAGCAGGTGTTGTCATTCCAACACCGGCTGCTCATCCCTTTTAGAGCTCCTTGGCTCATATACGAAAAACCCCATCATGAGCATCGCATGCTCTGTTTGTAGCAGATGACAGCAAGCAGAGTGCTAATTCACTTTGTAGCATGAGACACATATTTAAAATGCAGTTTGTTAAACACATTGGGTCACGAAGAAACCTGCTTTTCTGGAAGTGAGAAGCTACTGTCAAAACAGCACAGAAACTCTCAAAATAAGAGCTTTGCCAAAATAAAAGCTCAATTTAAATGTGAAAAAGTACGACAGAAATCTATCACTACTGTATATGGTAGTTTTGTAATATTCACTGTAATACTGTTACAACTAATAATAGTTATTATCATAATATATTAATAGTATGTATTGTATTTAAGGAATATTTCACATCTGTGATGCAGCACTTTTTCCTTTTTTGTTTTTACAGAATTTACTCCAATGTTGTATTTTGGATTATGCTGTGAGGTTCTGTATAAAAGCACTTCATTTGATAAGAATAATTATGTTTAAATGAATTCACTTATTTAGACATGATTTTAATGATAACATTTATATAAACTGTTGATATGTAATTCAGAATCAAATAAAACAAAACAACAGATATCAGTATCAGTGAGTACCAAAAAGGAAGTATCGGTACTCATACTCATTCTCAAAAATAGGGTATCGGGACATCCCTATCTGATAACTCTGTTTGAGGAACTTCTTTGTCTCCGTAACGGCAGTCTCATCTCATTCAAAAATATACATCCAAACATTTGCATGTTGCAATCAGTCACTAGACATGCGACAGCCAATGGCACATGACATCACTGATGTCAAAGCTGGATGGGGTCTGACCATTATGCCAAATGGGGACATTGATCACTGTATAAAGATTTCACTTTGGATCTGTTTCTCACACAAAGCCACCACATGGCATCAGAGGATCCAGAATGCAGTGCACAAATAGCATATTATTTTTATGATAATTTTTATGGTGATTTTCTATTTTTTTTTAGCTGCAACTGGGACATTATGAAAACTCTATTTGTGTCCCATGGCAAACAAAACAATGATGAGAGATATTTTAAGTTCCTTTCATTTTTAAAAAGTAGCTTTGTGTAAAGTATTTAAATCCTCTGAAATTAGTTGAATATGGCATCAGACATTTAAAAATACAGGCAAAGGGTGATGTAGGCAAAGGACCAAAAAAGACATTTTGATGTTGCAGGTAAAAAGTCTCTATAGGGACATCATTATGGGAGTGTGTTAAATAGTGAAAAATTCCCTGATTTTCGTCATGCTAATTTTGCTCTCAGACTATTGGACATCTCCCTCTCATGCCAGTCTTATTCCACACTGCATCTCAGATGTTCTGCTTCATTTGGTTGATAATGATAAGTGTGTTTCCATTCATCTCTCCAGTGCACCTTCTCTCACTCTCCTCTTATTCGCTGCTCACTATTTAAATTCCCCATCTATGCACCAGTGCAGATCCTTTGTCCCTTGAGTTTAGAGTTTTTATCTTTTCTTATTATGATTCCTCTTGACTCTCTCTCTCTCTCTCTCTCTTTTCTGCAGGAAGTTCCTGTCATAGCAACACACTCCCTGCGTTAGTCCGGACTTCGTCTCTAATGATGCAGTCCACTCTGGACATGAAGCCTTTCATGACCTTCCCTATGGAGAACTCCTCTCCAGTTGGCCTTTTCCCCAATTTCAATACGGTAAGCAGGCCTGCTTTCCTCTTGCCTCTCTTGGCCATCCGCCCCATTAATGCTGGCCTCGTTCCTGTGTGGAATGACACTGATGGAATTAAAAGCTTCTCTGTAATGAATAAAAAGATTGAGTGAAGACAGGTGATGTTCTAATTTTTTACACATATAAAGTTCATGATTGAGAGTCCTTCAAAAACTACAGTAGCCATGATATTGTCAAGAAGTGTAGTTGTCTGGAAGATGGTCCAAAAATGGTGTGCAAGTGGGTGTTTTCAGAATGGCATTCTATCTACTATTTTTTAAGGACAGTAGTATGCAGTATGTATGCAAATGTGGAATTTTCTGTTTGCATGGAATTCACAGATGACCCAAGGAGGTCTGGAATACCTAAAGAGAGTTATCCGTTAGGATTCCCATTAATCTCAGTGTAATTGCTCTGCTGGTGCATGCAGCCTCAATAGTACGCAAACTGGATGCTGCCCTCTTTGCTTCATTGGCACTCAGCTCTGGTGACTCATATTTTTTTGAGCCATAAATGCAATGTGACGGATCACTTTATGCTCTATATAGAGTTGCATTCCTTGCAACAGATAACGAAAAAATATAAACATATTTCACGCCATCAAGAGCCCTCCTAAGAAATCGGACACTGAAAATTTTAATACATTTATAATATGCAGTATATTTTTATAAGGGCAAATACAAAGGAGAATTGAAAAAAGAGCTTTAAAGCCTATACCCCCATGAAATATGGACGAAGCTATGAGTTGTTCTCCTCTGTAAATATGTTCAGTTCTAATAAGCTTTGGTTGAAGTGAAAAGTTAATTCAATGATTAAGATCCTGATGAAAGGAAAAGAATATCGGTTAAGGATTCCTACTGTCAGAATATTTGAACATAGCCCTGTATAAATTACATGTTGATTAGTTTTTCTTTTTGTTGGCTTTTGTTAATATCAGTCAAATTTACATCTGCAATCTCAACTCAAAATCAGTGCTTTACGGTCAGATGTGCATATGCAATATTATATTGTTAAAGGCCCTAAAACCCTGTGGTGCTACCAAATCAGGTGCCACCATCTGTAGAACTTGGTGCCATTGCTCTTATATGTTAGTCTGGAGCCCTGTTTGTATTATAAAACGGATAGTTGCAACTCTAAATTCTGATTGGATAAGCAGTTTTTGAAGCCATTGTAAAATGCCAATAAATGCACATCTGTGACGATAAAACCATTGTTATGTAAATTGTGCAACAATTTGTGTAAGAATTATTTTATCGCAACAAAAGTGGACCAAAAAAGAATGCAGGTTAAGGTCTGCATTCATGCGGAACTCCCGCAGAAACCGCAGGACCTGATTAGATTTCTTGCGCCGCTGGATTAAATTTCTGAGCTTAAGGCGGGAGCGGGAGCGGACAGTACTTCCATGAGATGTGGATGTGAGCGGGCGGTCAGAGAAGAATTCATATTTTATGAATTAATGAATGCAAACCCCCAATGTGGGCAGAGAGTGGGTGAACATGGAGTCAAATTCAGTGGGAGCATTTGGGTGTGGGATAGAAACTTGCAGGAGTGGGATGAAAAAAAAATTCCCGTACTGACCTCTAGATCCAGGTACAATGTGAATGGCAATGTGAATAGAGAAATGGGGAATTTTTCACTCATTCACTTTTGGGTCAACTGAAAAAGGCCTGTGTTATTTTTAAAGAAAATATACACAGTAACTACATATTTGGGAAAATACCCATATCCTGAAGACTATGATCTCACCTGTGACCTCAGCTATGCTCAGATTAATGTTTTTAATCAATGTATAAACATGTGTTTATGTACAACAACATTAAATTGTATTGTTTGCAGAGTGACTCAGAGTTGCATTTGTTGGTCAGAAGTGTGGACACCCTTAATTTATAAAGTTAGCATCATTAGCATCATTCAGATTATATTATGCAGCCCAAGTATGCCATACAGTAGGCTATATTTCAAACTGACCTTAGCCGGTTTGTGTTTGGGGGAGATCTGTGGCTGCCGATCCTTCACACATTGATTCAAGCCCCTAAACCCAACCCCTAAAATGAGATGGAGCAAAATTGATTTTTTGCTTTTATCTCCCCTAACCCACACTGCTGCAGTGATGGCAATGAAGGGAGACAGAGAATGGCTGATGAGATCTGGAATGGAAAGAAAGTCTGTCTGAATTTGGGGCTTGTTTAACAGCTGCTGCTTTTATTTTCCCACTCCAAATCGTTCTCTTTTCACTTTCTCCATTGTTTTATTATTTTTTTTATTTTTTAGAATTCAATAATTGTATCAAAAATGGTATCAGAATCGAAGAAATGTAATATAAAATAACACACAACAGAGGAATTGTAATAGTCGAACTGATGTTTTTCAACAAAACATGAATAAATACATAATTCATTTTAATTACCTGTAATATTTTCCTATTTATTCCCTTTGTAGAATGCATTCTCTCTACTAATTAGACATATTTCTCTTATCTAAGTTCAATACAGTCAAAACAATTAAGAAAGCTGTCAAAACAGTTTAATTATATTAAATAGAAAATTCCATTGGTGGAATTAATATAATTTTTCTTAAATAACTAATTTTGTGTGTGTGAATGATAACAGGTTCATGGTTAATATATTCTGACAATTTTTATTATTTGTTATAAAAATGCCACCCACACCAGTTATATAAATTTCTTTGAATTTAATTAAATTTTTTTTATGTCCTTATAGAGGCAGATTACCCAAAAGTACAAATTCTGGCCTCGTGTTGTTTCCATCTGTATGACTTATTCTGTGGAACTCAAAAGGAGATATTAAGCAGAATTATAGTCTCAGTCATCATTCACTTTCATTGTATGGAAAAAGAATGCAATAAAAGTCAATGGTGATTTGTTTGTATTATTCTGCCTAACATCTCTTCTTTGTTTCACAGACGAAACAAAGTTATTCAGTTGTGGAACAACATGAGGGTGAGTATATGATCTCTTTAAATTCAAATTCGACTTAAATTTGGCCATGAATTTCATTGGATTTTAAAAGCATTCTCAATTCAATTTTGTTTCCTACAGTGCCTCAAAGTGACAACACTCTTAAAAGCAGTTATAGGTTAGTGAAAGCATGGGTCAGAGTCAGCTGTTAGCATGCACTCACCAGTACATCTGCTGTTGACCGTGTTTTTTTAACAACCCAGCAACCACAGGACGATTTGCGCCATAAATAAACAAATAAACACAGGAAAAGCTGTCATAATTACTGCTTGACTGTTCGTGAAAATCAAGAGTTCTCTAGGCTGCAATCAGGCCATCGCAAAATTAGCCTAATTATACCATCTTCCTACAAGACCTTCAAATGAATTAATTTCTCCTAATGATGCTAATCACAGTAGTCTCTATTGAGCTTACAAGTAATGGCATAATTATAGTTAGCAATGCACATGATTCACAGTCATTTTTGAGGTATTACTTGATAAGCGCTGTTGTTTGTGTGTCTCCTATAATGATCTCACCTCTCCTGTTGCTTTGACTCTCCTTTAATCAACATTTGCGTTTCTCAACTGCGTCATTCCTGCTATGGAGTAGATTGTCACGTTTTCATCATATATGCTTACAGTATTCTGGATAAAAATTTAATTCACAATCTTAAAGATTGAAATCATATTAGTTTCTTTTTACATCAAAATATCACAATTAAGTGAACATAAGGGTGAATTTTAAATAATTCACTATTTTGATTTGAGCAAATGCTGCTTTTTTGCCATATCTGCCACATGTTTCTCAAATGATTGAAAATCTGACAATTTATCAAGAAATCTTCCAGGTGTTTCTTTATATTTTCCTTTCTCTAATCAAAATGTTTCAGCAAAATATGTTAAAATATAGTTTTAAAACTGGTAAGCAGTTTATACATTGGTGGCCAAAAATTTGGAATAATGTACAGATTTTGCTCTTATGGAAAGAAATGGGTACTTTTATTCACCAAAGTGGCATTCAACTGTTCACAATGTATAGTCAGGACATTAATAATGTGAACAATTACTATTAAAATTTTATTTATTTTATTTCTTTTTCAGAACTTCTTAATCTACTTCAAAGAGTTCTCATAAAAAAATCATCCACATGCAGCAATGACAGCTTTGCAGATCCTTGCCATTCTAGCTGTCAGTTTGTCCAGATACTCAGGTGACATTTCACCCATCTCTTCCTGTAGCACTTGCCATAGATGTGGCTATCTTGTCGGGCACTTCTCACGAACCTTACAGTCTAGCTGATCCCACAAAATCTCAATGAGGTTAAGATCCATAACACTCTTTTCCAATTATCTGTTGTCCAATGTCTGTTTCTTTGCCCACTCTAACCTTTACTTTTTGTTTTTCTGTTTCAAAAGTGCCTATTTCTTAGCAATTCTTCCCATAAGGCCTGCATTCAGGAGTCTTCTTTTTACTGTTGTACATGAAACTGGTGTTGAGCGGGTAGAATTCAATGAAGCTGTCAGTTGAGGACATGTGAGGCGTCTATTTATCAAACTAGAGACTCTGATGTACTTATCATCTTGTTTAGCTGTACATCTGGCCTTCCACATCTCTTCCTGTCCTTGTTAGAGTCCGTTGTCCTTTGAAGACTGGAATGTACATCTTTGTATGGAATCTTGAGTTTTCTGGCAATTTCAAGCATTGTATAGCCTTCATTCCTCAAAACAATGATTGACTGATGAGTTTCTAGAGAAAGCTGTTTCTTTTTTGCCATTTTTGACCTAATATTGATCTTAAGACATGATAGTCTATTGCATACTGTGACAACTCAAAACTACACAAAGACAATGTTAAGCTTCATTTAACAAACCAAACAGCTTTCAACTGTGTTTGATATAATGGCAAGTGATTTTCTAGTACCAATTATCAATTTAGCATGATTACTCAAGGATAAGGTGTTGGAGTGATGGCTGCTGGAAATGGGGCCTGTGTAGGTTTTATCAGAAATTACTTTTTCCAAATAGTGATGGTGCTGTTATTTACATCAGTAATGTCCCGACTATACTTTATGATCAGTTAAATGCCACTTTGGTAAATTAAAGTACCAATTTCCTTCCAAAACAGCAAACATGTACATTATTCCAAACTTTTGGCCGCCAGTGTAGGTTATTCCAGTCCTTAATATCACTTTACATTCTGTTAGTCTTTTGTAATAAGCTAGTTCCTTTTTGACATCATCCTCTGGGAAATTACATAATTTTAACAGTACAAACATCAGTAAGTTTTAGCAATGAATTTTATGAATACTGTGATATTTTGTGGGATAATTTGGCTTGTTTCACTCTAAAATGAAAGAATTTGGTATATTAACCTAAACATGTCAAACTTAACTTTAAATATCAAAATAATTCATGTAATTAACTCTCACGTAAAGCTAGCTCTCAATCCCTCAATGAGCTATGGTTATTTGAGCTCTTATTTTTCTGTCCTGTTAAGCGTCACGGTATTTGTCTTGCGACTGCATAAATTATTAAGCTGTATTTAATAAAGTGCCTGAGCTTGACCCGAGCATTTTTCTGAAAGTCTGGTGTACCCTTTTACAGAAACACTTTGTGAAATTACAAACACAATCATGCACAAAATTGGAGTTCAAAAGCTACAGTACTAACTGAATGTGCAAAACAGGAACTAAGCAAACAGCCCTAACTGAATGTGTATAACAGGTATTAGAGATATTTTGAGGAAAGATAACTGCTATTGTTTACTGTGCAGTAAAAACAAACAGTACTGCTTATGTGTGTACATATGCTTCTTCTGGCAATCCATCTGAGCTGACTGTTTGTGGAACATCATGCGCAGGTGTCCTTATGTATAATTAGTGCTTTCTCCTCTCCCAATGCAGAGCAGGAAGCCTGCAGGTCCTCCCAAGCTGCTATTTACATGATCCACCATCTTCTGATCATGAAATCTGAAAAAAAAAAAAAAACGGCTTTTTCACCTGATAATAATATGATTGACACCAAGGATGGGATCATTAGAAATGTAACGATTTTGTGTCAATTCTTATGCCCCATAACTGTTTCCTTTACGATTTCATTAATGATTCTTCATACTTTGACAAAGCACCAAACAATTCATCCTTACTATATTATAACCTTTACCATACAGTATTTTGTTGTGAGTTTGTCTGTGACTGATTTGTGAGTCATTTTGACTGATTCATTGAAAAGAACTGGTTCAGAAGAGTCATTGGTTTGTGAATCAGACTACACTGATCACACACTTTGTTGTTACGTGCAACCACCATGGACAACATGATAGAAAGATGTTTTATTGTATTTGTTTGCGGCACCAGTCTATCTCGTTCCCCAGCTGAGAAAAAAGAAAACAGCTTAAAGTATACTAAGGTGGTTTGCTGGTCTTTCCTGGTTTCAGCTGGTCTCCCAGTCTGAATAGCTGAAAAGAGCCCCAAACTCTTCTAAAGCCAGCAAAAACATAACCAGCTTAACCATGCTGGGAGACAAGCAAACCACCTTTAGGCTGGTTTAAGCTATTGTTTTCCCTTTAGTGCCATCACAATCAATTCAGACTGCAATTTCAAAATATAATTTTGTAACCTAATGTAATGTAATATAATATATGGACCCACAATGTACTTATTATGTACAGATAGGTTGTTGCATTGTACTTATATTGTACTACTGCATTTCAGTACATCTGTAAATACACTGTTAATCTTACCCTTAAACCTAACCCTACCCTTACCCTAAACCCTAACCCTACCCCTATTCCTAAACCTACACGTACATCAACCTCAGTAGCAGCACATGTGAGAATTGTGCAGAACCACATGTAGCTGCACAATAAATACAATGTATTAGTTCATGGCCGGACTTGAACCGCGGTCCTCTACATCCAATGCCCTATCATTTTAAGCTACCGCACAATGGGAATAAGGCCGTATATGTAGGTGAGTCTGTAATAAAAACATTAAAATATGTTGTTTTTCATAAGATGTGTTTGAGTAAATGTGTGTTGACATCATAAAATAGCAGGTTCTGAGTAATAGAGAGAAAAATAAGTATTTATACAGTCATTATCTGCCATTTCAAATCAAGTCATGATTTGAGTGAAAGTGAATAAAACAGTTGTTATTGCACCTCTAGTGTTCATTTCTCCTGGAATTTGCAGGGAATAGTATCTGGAGACACGTGTAACGAGTTTTGCAAAAATGTATATAGAGTCACATTTTCACTATGAGACCATATTGCTGTAATGAATCAGGCAGACGAGGAGGTGCGGATCCAAATGCAGTTAAACTTTATTTAAAAATACCAACAGAAAGGAAAAACCCTCAATGGGGAAACAAACACAAAACTAGAAAAACACGGGCAGGGGAGACATACCAGGCTGACAACATAACAACATACAACCATACCAAACGACGACTGACAGAGACTGAACAAACAGACAGGGTTTAAATACAAGAATGTGGGACAAAGGGGCCAATGAATAACCAGAACACAAACTAGATGACAAGGTGATTAACAGAAGCAAATGACAAATTAACAAGGGCAGGTGAAAACAATGAACAGTGAACACGAGGGAAAACAAGACTATGGAGTTACAAGGGTGCCAAAAGTGAAAACTAAGGAACTACAAAAGTGACAAAAATGACAAACAAAGGGCAACGGAAAAACAAGACAGGGTATACATAACAATTGCGTTGAAGGCACCAAATATAAAGTGGTACCAAATTTGTACTATATTCTAAAATAATATAATATAAAAATTTGTTTTGTTTAGGCACTGTTTTTTCAGCATTTTAGGAAACATTGTCGGCAGAACAATGCAGATGTTCAAGAGACATTATTGGAACCGAACAGCAAGAAAATAATTTGGTTCCGGTATTTATTTATTTTTTTATAAAAAAGAACCAGTTCCAACCCTAATGGACACAAATAATAACAACAGTAAGAGAAAACAAAGCAATTTGCCTTGTCGTTTGGGAAGTATATTGAATAAATCTCTGTGGTTGAGGCAGCACATTGGATAAAGAGGAGTTAGTCATCAGTGTGATTGTGATTTTGTGCTTGAGAGAGCTGCTCGGATGAGGGATGATCCCAATGTGATTACACAGCGAGCTATAGTCACGGCTCTCTCTCTCTCTCTCTCTCTCTCTCTCTCTCTCTCTCTCTCTCTCTCTCTATTACTGAAAACAATGCTGCAAAAGTCACAACAGACTGAGGCTGGTTTGTGCTCAGCCAGGTGTTCTCAGCCATGAAGAGAAACAGCGCATAATCCATCTGCTCTCTTTCTGTTCTTCAGAGATGAACGTCTCTGGCCTTGGCAAGGGCACAGCTATCAGCTCACTCAAAGACATTCTTACTATTACAGGGACAATATATCATTGAGGGAGCTCGTAAATAGTTTGGGAGAAAGAGAGAAAGAAGTCTGACTGAAAGATCATCATCATTTCAAGTCATTTTAAGTTTCTGACTGAAAGTGAAGTCCTAGTGAGTGAGCATACGTATGTTTTTCTGTGTGCTGTTCCATAGACGTGTTCTATGCTTGTGCACTATGACTGTGTTGTGATACTCTTTAGTGCTGTCCCTGTGCAGCACAAGGCCTGGGCTATGTGGGCTTAAGCCACGAATGTTTTCAGTAAAGCCCCAAATATTTTTACCATCTTGTAGTGATGTCAGAAGTACCAGTGCTTCACTATTAAGCTGATACTAAAACGTATATTTGAATATTTTAACAATATAGTTTAAAATAAAAATAATAAGACCAGTCTTTCTAAAGTATCGATAACACCAAATACATACTTAATTCAGTACCCCTGCACTGTCTTTTTGGCAGGTGCTTTCCAGCACTCATATACACTCACCGAGCACTTTCCTTCTTTTATTTTCCTTTTCTCCCCAATTTGGGATGGCCATTTCCCAATGCACTGTAAGTCCTCGTGGTGATGTAGTGAATCGCCTCAGTCCGGGTGGTGGAGTTCAAATCTCAGTTGCCTCCGCGTCCAATGCCGAGTTTACACTACACGATTTTAAGCCCGATTTTCGCTCGCCAACAGTTTTGTGGAGATCAGATTTACCAGATTGTTATGCTTTCCTGGGTTTGGACGCCATGTCGGTGTGATCGAGAGTGCAGCTGTGAAGCAAAGACGCAAACTCTCTATTTCGGCTGCTGGCAGAGGTGTGTGCCTTGGATTATGCCTCACTGTTCCCCTGGTCCGTGCTGCAAACAAAGCTCCTGTTACTTAGCTCCTGAGACTCCAACTGAAGACCAGCGGTACCGGGTATGAGCTCAACGCACCCACATGACATGCACAAGCCTCGCATGTCATACAACCATAATAAAGTTAATATTTTCTAATATCTTCTTTTTTTGGGGGTTGTGAACATTTGGGACTGAGACAAAGTATATGAAAGTAAGCGAAATCGCCTGAGGAAACGCAATTGCAGCAAGTCGTGGAACTGTACTTTGTGAAGTTTATTTTTTTTCCGTTGATTTTGTTTTTCTTTTTTCCCCTCTTTGTCTTGATCACCATAGAGGTGTGATGTAACTGAATTTGATACTAAAATCAAAGAGAATTTTTGGGTAAATGAATTGGAGTTTTCCTGTAAGTTTAATTTGATTCTCCCTCCTTTCAAGCCCTTCATAAAAACATACTGGTGGTTTTTAATAAGCTATCTGGAGTTCATTTATTGACAGGATTAAAGGTCTGTCTGGAACCCGAACGAATAAATAAAATAAATTAAAAAGAGGACATTTTATTTGATTTCTGAATGTTGATTGGCTGCCACCGTTACAATCCAGGTATCAGATCGGTGCATCCCTATTCTCAATCACATTTCTTATGTGACTTTTTAGTTAATGTTTATTATTTTCTCACTCAAATAGTTTCAAGGCACTTTCTCCAAAGTATCCTTGGAGACCACATGCCTGGTACATTGTTTCAGACTGATATTCCCAATCATGCTTATTGTTGGTGAAGGGAGTTTGTTTATTTGATTTTCAGTTATGGCTGAATGGAGGTGAATGCCTGGATACTATCATTTAAATTCATTGGACAGTAACTGAAGTCTCCTCACTTCCTCTCACGGTAATGTGATTAACAATTTCTGATTGACAGGTAAAGTCACTTTCCTCTGTGAATGCATATTGGGCCTCACCAGGTGCATGCAGAGGTAGAACACAACAACAAGTCCATGATAGCTCTAATAAACATTGAATTTCCTGCTGTATCTTCTCTCCTGACCCCTCTATTTCCCGCAGTCATCATTCCTTTAGCCTGTAACGTTCCTTCCCTGAAAATTGTTGTGGTGGGAGAGTAAGATTTCAATCACAGATTACTGCTGTTCAGCACTATGCACACAGGTGGCATGTCAGTACGGTAACAGATTGCTGCTGTGTGGCTTTGGATTCCTTTAAAAAATTAGGGGCATTTCCTGTGCTGTGTTTTGAGGATGGCGTAACGGCAAGGAACTGCTTTAGTGACACGCAGAGGTTGTGAATGGATGGTTGCTAGTCCATTCCGCCATCCTCTAATCAAGCAGAGAGCACTGTACTCTTTTTCCAGGGATAAAATATGCCTCTAGTAAACATCTGCATGGTTACCATAGAATTAAAAACGTCAGTTTTAGTTAAAGAGTTAAAAGTCATGGGCACGGGTAATTGCACTTTGCAGTCACCAATTGGTCACCGTTACCCATTGGAAGTCACCACATTGCATTTTCTATGCCCATTTTGGTCAAGAAACCCACTTAAGCCAGTCACTCACCGGACAAGAAATGCCATGCTGCATCGCATTAGATAGGACAAAGCACATGTATCGCATATAGAAAATGTTATCTTATTACCATACAGAAACATACTTACGAAACATTTTGCACTTATTCAAGAATGAATAGAATGATGTCGATGAGTTTGCAGATATGTAAAAAACACTGCAATTGCACAAACTGAAAGATTTTGGTAGAAATGTATAGAATTTAATGGAAATCTATTCTATTCTATGGAAATCTAGAATTTTGAGCAGCCTCCAAAGTCTCTCTTTTACTCAGTCGGACTGCAAACACCGTTTTCTATGTGTGCTTACATTCATAGAAAACAATGGTTTAGAAATTTAGGATGCTTGATTCGTTCAGTGTGTGAAACCATTTTTAAAAGTTCATATGACCAACTTGGTCAGTGACCTATTACAGTTTGTTTTGTTTTTCTGTGCAACTTAGGGGTGGGTTGATCTGAAATCATTGATACTACAATAATAGACTTCCGTGAAAAGTAGCTCATCCAAATAATTACACAGCATTATTGGTGGAAATGTGTACAGATTTTGTAATCAGAATTAAAAGGCATTGTAATGGGAGAGTTTGTAGCATTGCTCGATTTCTGTGTACAATTTATAAAAAATTTAATAACAGTTTTGTTTTGTCATGTTTAAGCTGCGTACACACTGCCAGTGACTTTGTCGCTGCAGGTCACCAGTGGCTGGCGGTGAAGTCACTAGTGGGCGTTCCCACTACTGGTTGCCTAGTAACGTTTATAAATGACATTCACGGATGTCATTCCATTGCTCTTGACAGCAAACCACTTTTCTTGGTGCTAAAAGCAAACATTTTGGAGGGAAAAGTCTAAATATAAATGGAATCAGTACATAAAATCCTTTATATAAAAGATGAATGAGAAACAAGGCGTGCTCTTTGCCATAGCGGCTGTTTATCTGCGGCAAAAATGCAAACGCCAGTGTGTCTGGGTCCACAAAACCATTAAATCTTGGTGTCAGCACGGCAAGTACCACCGGCTGGTGCAAGAGCTGCGGCTGGATATACCATATCCATATCATAGAGCACTGGAAAATTGCTAACAGCAAGAATTAGCCTTTCATCCATCTTTCCGTTACTGCAGCAGCTGAGAGAGAGAGAGAGAAAGGATCACGTGAGCTCTCCCGTCTTCTCTCCTATTGGATGTCGTTTCCGTTAGTCGCTCTTCATTTGAATAAAGTTGAACTTGTCTCAACTTTGTCGCGTCGCTGGACACGCCCTCATCTAGTTGCCAACGGTCGCGACAGCTCGTGTCGCCGGAAGTCGCTGTGCTCTCATTGAAAATGAATGGGATGGAGTCGCTGTCGCATGTGATGTCGCTGGCAGTGTGTACGCAGCTTAATATGTAGGCCAATGTGAATTTTATTTGTACAAGACAGCAATAAAATAATTCAGCTTAACTGTTCTAAGTGGGTTTTGGAAGTGTAGCCTACATATAGAATATGGCATGAATAGCATATTTCAGGAATCACCATCATTGTGATCGTGTCTGCTCTAATAAGACCCATTTGCCATGCAGCTGGTATTGGTAGATTTAACAATATTGATATTTACTGTACGTGGACTAATAATTTAACCAGTAATTTAGCAATAATTACATTTATTCTATACCATAGATATCAATTTACAATCATTTTAATTTGCCTTAGGTCAACAAACATTATTACAATATAAAATACAATACAATATAATGCTTAAAAGATGCTTAAAAGAAACTGGAGCGCAGCTCATATCCACCATTGAAATCTGCTACTCTGAAGAACCACATGTTTGCATACTTTGTGATGTAACGGTATTTAATCGTCATTAATAATCGCGTTTACAATATCAAGAGCAATAATTGACAATTATGATTTTTGCTATTATCATGCAGCCCTACCGACTAGTAATTTCAGCGTCGACTAGAAGCATCAGTACCGTTTTGTCGACTAGTCTCACACATCCCTAATTGCTTTACAGATATAACTGGGTGTGTGGGCAGGTTTAAGTGGTTTACTTTTCTTTAGTTTACAAACTGATAATTACAAGGGTATAACTATATAAATGTAAATCTTAAAAACATACTAAACTATGTTTTAGTGAAAATTAAAAAATGCAGAAAGTTTTTTGTGATGTTTAGGGGATAGAATCTATAGTTTGTACAGTATAAAAGTAATGATATCTATGGAGAGTCCTCATAATGATAGCTGCACCAACGTGTGTGTGTGTGTGTGTGTGTGTGTGTGTGTGTGTGTGTGTGTGTGTGTGTGTGTGTGTGTGTGTGTGTGTGTGTGTGTGTGTGTGTGTGTGTGTGTGTGTGTGTGTGTGTGTAGAGAGAGAGAGAGAGAGAGAGTGGTGTTGCCGTGACACCAGACCTCCTCTGCTACACTGTTTAAGTGCACACGCCTCACCGTGTCTCTCTCTCTCTCCCTTGGACTGCTCTCTCCACTTGTAAATTCACATTGAAATACACTATGGACTCTCTCCATTCGCTTCAGGTAAAATATGTCAGGATTGTGTCACAAGTTGAATATGCTCCAGTTTTCTTATACATTCCATCTCATGATTCTGTATTTTGCTTGATTTGTCTGTCTAACGCTTTCCTTCTTAGAGAAATGGCTGTAGTGAACTAATGTGAAATGCTTCAGTGCCTTGGAGGCATAAGTCAGTGCTCTTGTGCTAAGGTGTCATGAGTGATTTCAGTGCTTGTTAAATTTTGTTTTCTTGTCTCATTAAATTCTCTGATCCATGAGTGTAGAGTTGGATATATGGTTGGCTAGAAATTTTTTAATTATACCAATAATTCTAGCAATATTAAAGGTGACAATGTAATTGAAGTATTATTTGATTCTATGTCGGACTGTCTTTCCTAAAATGAAATTATTTGTCTTCTTTTATGATATAAATTAAGTTACAAGGGACACTTTTCACAGTTACAGTTTTGACTTACAATCTTTATTCACTGAAAATCTTCTGCTCCGCTACAGCTCTCAAATATCATTCTTCTTTCTGCATATTTTATCTGGCACGTCACATTCAGTTTCAACACACGTGAGAACGAATGGCATTTGGGCGCCAATGATGTCAAACCGTCAAACATGTTGACACTTCTTTTTGTTGTTGTTTATGTGAAAGCAAAATATGGTATTTCAAAGCCACTGCGGAGGGAAGATTATCAGTGTATAACGACTTCTATTCAACACACAAAAGCTATGTCCTAAGAAGACTTGGAATATAGCGCACAAGTTGTGTAGACTATTAATTGGAGCAATGTTGGCATATTTGTCATTCTTTATGAAAGGCTTTTGTTGGCTTTGATTTTAATGTGTTTGTTTGATTAAAGGTAACCATCTGGCATAACTTCAGAAGCTGCTGTTGATCGAGTCAACCTCAACGTAGTTTCTTGTCTTAGTCCTCCTTGGTTTGTTAATCAGAGTATCTATTTCTATCAGGGAGACCCCAGGAGACCAGTGCCATTGATTCTCAGCATTAAACAGCTGTCTCGCCCGCAGCACAGAATGCTTATCGTTCTCATTTACACCCAGCTTTTAGGATTGCAGAAACAGACTAATGCAAAGAACACATTCTGTGTATCTGATTCTCATCTCACTGACTTTTCTTTCTATGTTTCTTTAAAACAAGTCTAAATAATACTGAACTACAAAGCCAAAATGCAATAACTACACCAACATTGAAAATTAGTAAAATGTCTTAGAGTAAGGGGCGGACACTTTTGGTGTTAGAAAGGTCATGGAGGCGTGAATGATCATGAATATTGATTGTAATTCACACCGGAGGAGACAAAGACCCCTCCCCTGGGCCTATCAATGAGGAATGTGACAGAAAGAGAATGAATGTAAAGAGACTTAATGATCAAAATCAAGTTTTAAGTTAATAGAAGTCTGAATATACATTTTCTTTATATAAAGACTTTAATTAAATGTTAGACCTACACTACCATTTAAAAGTTTTAGAAGAAGTCTCTTCTGCTCACCAAGACTGCATTTATTTCATTCAAAATACAGTAAAAACAGTGATATTTTGAACTCTTTTTCAATTTAAAAGAACAGTTTTCTATTTGAATATATTGTAAAATGCAATTTGTGATCAAAGCTGAATTTTCAGCATCATTACTGCAGTCTTCAGTGTCACATGATCCTTCAGAAATCATTATAATATGCTGATTTTCTAACATGGGCATATTTACATCACATTTGACACATTTACACCTGAACACATATTTGCAAGCACAAGCTTTGTTGATGATAATGAGGCAGCATAAACGCTAGTTAAAATATAATCTAAACATTCATATTAGTTTTATATCATATTACATATCATATTTATATCATACAGCACACAATTTAAATGCCTGCTTTAGCCAAAACAACATTTAAATGTAACTAAAACTTGCTTATTAGGACATATTTAAAATGTCAATTATCTGAATCCTGAATATGTACATGTTTATATAAAATAGCATATCAACTAATATGTAAGTAAAACTAAATGACTTACTCATCCGAAATTGTATCCTCGGCTGGATCAAGTCACTTTTCAAAATGCAATCGTTCATCAGAGTCCCGCTCTTCTTCTGAGGAAAATGTTAACCTTTCGTCACTATCCAGGAGTTTCCTCGCTTGTGTATCATGCGATCTTTCAAATGCACAGAAAAGTGAATGAACGGTGTTTTTAAGGCACAGTCGGGGCGTTCACCATTTGCATTGATCGCCTCAGCACATTACTGTATGAATAGCGCCCTCTGCCCGTGGGTGTGATCACATTAGGGATAATTAGCTGAGCCAGGAGAAACTGTACATCGCTTTGTTTCATACAGATTCAATTGCAGGAGAATATTTCTTTTAAATTTGAAGTGTTTTATTTAAAAGTAGACATTTTAAGCTTTCTTTAGACATATGTTTGCTGTTTGTGTGATAAGTATTCACAGAGTTTCAGTTCATTTTTGTGACGTGTTTCAGAAATATGCTTGCGCACACTGAGACAGCTGAAAGCGCACCCTTTTTATTTTCTTTATTTTTACAAAAGCACAACGTTTTGTTGTTGTTGTTGTGAGTTTACACAAATAAAAGTAGACCCTTTATAGTCTCTAATTATGTCTTACACTTATCTGTATGCCCCAAAATGACGGAGTATTTTATGTTGTTTCCACTGTAATGACAAAAAATCCAGCAGGACGCGCTAACGCGTCCGTCGACCCCAGATGGTTAACAAAACCAGATCAAATCATTTTCACAGTTGTTGTTCTTGCATCATATATGTGGGTAGCGGGTCAATGCCCATGTCCCCTGGATGAACTATGGCTGAAATCTATTCATACTACTTGCATGCATACCTAAATAATCGTGGCAGATACGTGCGTCCCTCATCAAATACAGTACATACTGTGACAGTACATGGCAATTGTCTGTTAAACACATCAACAGATTCCGAATGTTCCTTAGCTTGATGTGTGCTATTTGTCACACTTTTTACACAAGTGAATATCTCTGAGTATGTGGTAGGTTTATTTTTTTTTTCTGTATAGCCACATACATTGAGGTCTTGGCTACATAAAGTCAATTCACTATTTTCACTATTATTGCCCAAGAACAAAAAGGAAATCCACTGAACACATGTTGACCTTTTGTCCACAATGTGTTAGTTGTCACAATGGAACCTGCTAATAAACCAGTGGCATAGGTTTCATGTGAACATTAATGTGATCATCCCTGATAGAATTCACAAAATTGTATTGTAATTTTAGAGAGTTTATGTGTTTGAAACCAGAATACAAAACCACTGCTAATTAAAACACATTTGTGTAATTAGACTTTTAACTCAAAACCTTATAATTGCTTCAATATTGCTATTGTAACAACTTCCCATTGAGACAGTTAGCCCCAGTCTCCCTTTATGAATATAATCTAGCATCAATAATTATATCCTTTTTCAAAAGTAATGAAAATATTCCACCAATAGAACTGTCAATCTAACGCCAATGAATAGATCACACTAGGAAGCATCATTGAAGTATGGACTGGAAAGGCAGAAACATGGGACAAAATGAGAAACAAAAATATGCAATATATAATGACTGTTTATGTTGAGCAGGGGTGTAAAACTCATTTTAAATTGAGGGCCGAATTGAACTAATCCACCTTATGCAGCCTGAATTGTTTTGATTTACTTAATTTTGATATCTGTATGGAGAGTGGATGCTAAAAAGTAGTCTATCACCTTAAAAATCAATCTGAATGTGAACATAACACAAAGACCTAAATAAACTGCATAATGCATTATATAATAATCATTCAGTGAAGACCTAGAAACAACTAAGAAATACCCCAAGTAATCAGACTTTTGAACTCTTGATCAATCACGATAAATATATCAGCACTGCACTTTATTAGCCTCAGACTGGACTCACATTTTATATAATATATTTATGAGTATAACCTAATATAGTATAAAAAATACCCTGCTAAAATAAAATGTGTCATTTTTTTGTGGTGGAGCCAATGAAAATGTTGACAGGGCCAGTACAAATGTGAACTACTGGCCTGTTATTTTAGCCCTGCTAAAAGTGTTTCTCCACTGTTTGTCTTCCAGATGGACCCTGTCCAGAAAGCCGTAATCAACCACACATTTGGAGTCTCCATTCCACCCAAGAAGAAGCAAGTTATTTCCTGCAACATCTGTCAGCTCCGCTTTAATTCAGATGTGAGTGCAAAAAACAAACTTTCCTTGGTTAAATGTGTTTACATGCTGGCGTGTGAATGATTGTCTTCAGTTGTGCGTGCACTTTGTCTTCGGTGTATCCTTTTCGCTTAAAGGTATAGTTCACCCAAAAATGAAAATGCTGTCATCATTTACTCACCCTCTTGTTGTTCCAACCCTATGTGACTTTCTTTTTCCTTTGAGACACATGAAGATGTTGTTTTACAATGCAATGAATGTGAATAGTGACAGAGGCTGTCAGTACCTAACATTCTGCCCAATTTCTTATTATTGTTCTCTGTGATAAAAAGCAAGACATATGGGTTTGAAACATCATGAAGGTGAGTAAGTGATGACAGAATTTACATTTTTGTGTGAACCCTTTAAATATGATGGACCATTCTAGTCCTGCCTATCTGAAAGTGAATGTTATAGTTCTATGAGTTCAATGAGTATGAACTAGCCCCAGCACAGTAGTTTAGGGTGTGAGTTGCAACGCACTTCATTAATCATACACAACGAGGTAAGTGCGCTAATGTATGGTAATTTTAGCAAACACGATGCTGGCAGTTCTGCTCTCAGCCAGCTTTTAATGAACACTTCTCACTCAAAGCCGAAGAGGAGTATGCTGGATCATTTGAATCGTTCCATTACATCAATTGTTTTGTTTGCTGTTTCTCAGTACTTTTTTCATTCATTTCCTTTACCTGTGCTGATTGCTCCCTAAGTCTTTGCGTTTAAGTCATTCTGCCCACAATAAACATGAAGATTAAGCCCAGACATCAAAGTGCTAATTTGAAATAGATTTTTATGATGTTGTTGTTTGTGTTCTCAAGCCTACGGGTTTACGAATAGGATTGGGACTCAAGAATCAGTTTCTATTCAGAACCTCTGCCATTTTTAAGAAACTGGAACCAAACGAATTTCATGAGATTTGGTTCCGTTTCTTCAACGCTCTTCTGCCCATGCTGATGTAAGAATGTGGCAATATTTGCTACACTGCTACTGAATTTGCTAAATAATTTAGGATTCAGATTTAGAGTATTAAGCTTTCGGTCTGAATTGAATTTGAAGAGAGTGACTATGAAAAGAGAAAGAAGAAAATATTAGACAAAGGCAGTAAGTTGACAAAGAAATAAAAAAATATTTTTGCGTTTATTTTGAAAGTCTGTCTGCTGACTGCATGCTATTAAGCAAACATGCAGCACAGCCAGTTTAATCTTACTCAACAACAAATTACTCTTATGTTCAGGTTGTTTTTAATGAGTTAGTCATGATTTTCAAACTCAAGAGTTAGCGGTTTATATGTGAAAAATTACTTTAATTAAAAATAGGAGACATATTGTACAGTTAGGATTAATTTATAATGTTATTCTATAGCTATAATAATTATTATTTAAAAGAAATAAAGGATTGTTAAAGGAATAGTTCTCCCCAAAATGAAACTTCTCTCATCATTTACTCACCCTCATGCCATTCCAAATGTGTATAACTTTCTTTCTTCTATAGAACACAAATGAAGATTTTAAGAAGAATATCTCTGCTCTGTTGGTCCATACAATGCAAGTGAATGGTGACCAGAAGGTCCAGAAAAGGATACAAAGGTACAATAAAAGTCATCAATTTAAATCCAGTGGTTAAATTCACTATGATATGAGAGGTATGAGTGAGAAACAGATCAATATTTATGTATTTTTAACTGTAAATATACACTTTCACTTGCACATTCTGGTGTGGAAGTGGCTTTCACTTTCACATTCAGCCACCTACTGGTTGGGTCTGGTGAAAGGTGGAGATTTATAGTAGAAGATATGAATTAAACCACTGGAGTCAAATGGATTACTTTTATTCTGCTTTTGTGTCCATTTTAAACCTTCTGATTTCTGGTCACCATTCACTTGCATTGAATGAACCTTCAGAGCTGAGATATTCTTCTAAAACGCTTCATCTGTGTTCTGCAGAAGAAAGTAAGTCATACATATTTGGGATGGCATGAGGGTGAGTAAATGATGAGAGAATGTTCATTTTTGGGTGAACTATCCTTTTAATGGACTCAAACCAAAATCCTTAGGTGAAATCAGAACCAGAATCGTTAAGTTCCTTACAATTCCCTTCCTCCCTATATACTAATGCAAAATAGGTTTTCTTTGTATTCGTTTTTTTGTTACACTACTGTCAATGCCAGTTGCATAGAATTGTGTTCGTGTTCGTGTTTGACTCAGTTGCTAGTTTTATTTTACTTTTGGAAATTTAGAGTTTTTGTTATGCTGTGTCCTAAATAAACTGTTGGAGTGTTTACTCATTAAATGAAATGTGGAAGCATTACAATACCCGCGGTTGCACAGTTGTGGGGTTCAAAACAGAGCTGTTGAGTTTTCTCTCATCTAGGTAGAGGGTTGTGTTGTGTTGTTCTCTATGGGAGAAGGGTCATTATTTACTGTACTGCCCTGTTGTTCCACTCTTTCTTGGCATTGATTAAGCCAGTTAATTTAGGATGAATGGCACATGGTGGCAATAAGCCCTGGCTGACGGAGGGCTCCCACAGTGAGCGGTAATTGAGAAAATGTTTCTCTCCTAATGGAAAACAGACTTTGGAGCACCAGTGTGCATCTGTTTTGTCTCCTCCAAGTCTATTTAATCTTTATCATGACAAACAGGCAGGAATGCAAGACAGGAACCTTGGGATCGCCTCTGGATTTCTGAACAAAGACAGAGGTAGACCTCTGTCATCCCTACACTCACGTTCACACTTTTCATTATTAATTTTCACTAAACATTTGGGTTTTTTGATTTGATAATGTTTCACAATTCCATTTTTCTTGCATTCTGACTGCTAATAGTCTAGTAAACACTGTTTAATACATGGTGTATTCTTGCTGATATGTTAACAATTTAAGCATTTATGACCATTAACATGCAGGTTATGGCCGTGATAGGCGGTAACAGAGCAGTCTTAGGAAGAGAAAGACCACAGATGCTCTGGCCCAAAAACAGACAAAATCACCTAACTCCACATAAAAACGGCAATATTAATTTTCTCAAACAGTATTTATCTTGTTTTCCAGCGTAAATACCTAAACATCCTTAAAACAAGATACATTTACTCGTGAAGAAAATTGATAATTAGAAAATCTAATAAATCTAAAAAGGTTTAGTGAGGTTTATAAAATTAATACAAGAAAAACACTTTTTGCCAATGGGGTTAGAAAAATAAAATTCAAAGGGAAAACAAAGTTATTATTCTTACTGCATTGGTAAATAGTTCCTTGTTGTTGTTAATGCCAATCGGATAAGAAAATGACACTTAATAAATCTTAAAATTAAGTTTAACATAATTTAAACAAAAACGTTTTTACAATTGAATGAATCTTTTTTTTTTTTTTTGGCAACATTTGTTTTTCTTATTTTAAGCTCTATTTTTTTTTTTTATTTACCTGGAAAAAAGACTGCCTTTTTTGCTTGTAAAGGTATCTTGTTTTAACCTTGAGTGACCCCACATCCACATGTGTGGATGTTGTATTTTGGCTTCGCTATACACAGCGCATAATTTAAATGAATTGAAGCCAACTGTTCGCAAGACTCTACACTGTCATGTGTGTATAAGCCCTTTCTGAGATGTTATTAAAAGTCATACCTTTGAGTTGAAGAACCAAGTTCCTGTGCCCTCCTTTCCCACATACATCAAGTCCTCTATAAACTAATTGATGAAAAAAAATTGGACTATAATTGTATTACTTAAAATTTCACAACTTAGTCCATCGGTCAACATATGTGGACATCAATTTATAGGAAAACTGTTTACTCAAGAATCTTTAAAAAAAAAACTTTTTTATTAGATGCTACTAGTTACAAATCAAAAAGGGAAATGGAAAAAGTACACAGCAGTCATGTGGGGGTCTCAGGTGGCTAAGGGTTTTTAGAAATATTAACTGTAATACAAGACAAAAATGCTATATGTATACTCCCGCACCGCTCACACTCTCTGGTTGGGTGTCCCAGCATGCATATTGTTCCCTCCTGCGGCGCAAAATTGGTTGATTGCTATCGACTTTGAAACCCCCATTTTCCAACGCAGAGCGTGTGCTTCTGAATTGAAGTAACTGTTAGAGATTAAGTTGTCTCGCCTCGCCTGTTATCTTCTCCCCTTTCTCTCACTCCAAACAAGCACAATACAAGAAGGAGGAGAAATGACTACTCTTCTTGTGATAATTGAAAACAGTTTCCTCTCGCAATCGCCCGTATGATAAATGCTTTTAAAATTAAGTGGCATATCTGAGGTTAGCAAGGGGCGAGCAAAAGTGTCAACGGATGTTTCCGCAGACTGCCGCAGTCTTTGATGCTATTTCTGGGTGCATGTGTTACCACGTTCTGATCTCCAACGATAGAGCTGTCTCTCCTGCTCTCAATGCTCCCTGAAGATGCTCATCTGCAGGCTGAGTCCAAAGCACATCCTGCTTAAGTGGAAGTGATGCTCTGGTTGGCATGTCAGTACGAATCAGCTTGCCTTGCTGATGCTTGCACGCTTAATCTGAGTTTACCTTCATTCTCCACAAGCCTGATAATGCTGTGTTTGTCAAGCACTGTGCTGTCACCATTTATGTACTCACTTTTGGAGTACAGAGGTATGAACTCTTGTTGTTTACATGCAAGAGCCATAGACCAATCACAGGAAAGGTTCATAGAAAATTTTAATTCTGTAATTTCTTTTTTTTTTTCAGCATGGAATGCTAAAGGAGAAATTTTCCCATGCATTTACAATGAATGGGGATTGGAGCTTTCAATCTACAAAAAAGCCAAAAAGGACCATAAAAGTATTGTAAAAGTGTTCCATACAATTTGTGCACTAAATTCCATACAGTAGCATTTTTGTGACAGCAAATTTTTGTCATATTTCATTGAAAATCTAAAAGGTACGAGGTCAAATTTGTGAAAAAAACTTCTTTTGATTTTCAATGAATCAGTTTATTCGCTTCACAAAGCTGGTCTGAATGATTCATTAACATTGAACTCGTTGACTCAATGCTCTGGCCACAGTTGTTCTCGAGTTAACAGCACATTGGAGGAGAAGAAGCTTATCTGTGAAATTGGCTTAAATTTTGGTCTGTTCCTCACATACTTATGACTTCAGAAGACTTTACAAGCACACAAGTCATATGGACTAATTTACTCTTGCTTTTGAATCCTTTTTTAAGCTTGAAAGTTCCAGTCCCCATTCATTGTAATAGCATTAAAAAGAGCAACCAGTACATTCTTCAAGATTTCTCAGTTTGTGTTTCATGAAACAAAGAAAGTCATAAAGGTTTGGAACGACATTAGGGTGAATTAATGATGACATAATTAAAAAACATTTGTGAATTATCCCATGTTTATTTAACTTATTAATTAAAACCATTAAAATGGCTCAAATTTTCTAATTTATTATGGTCACATGTATTAGCCTACACCCTCAGAAGCTGTGCCTCTGTGAATAACAGTACTGCAACGTAATTTAATCCCATTCTTTAGAGCATGCTATGGACTCACTGTGTCATCCAGTCCTGTTGCCTGAAGGGAAAAAAAACAAATGTGAAACTATAGGTCTTCACACATCCTTAGCCGATAAT
The DNA here is from genome assembly GCF_025860055.1 of Xyrauchen texanus. NCBI lineage: Eukaryota > Metazoa > Chordata > Actinopteri > Cypriniformes > Catostomidae > Xyrauchen > Xyrauchen texanus. The sequence goes on along the minus strand of NC_068293.1, from coordinate 37,806,064 downwards.
GGAGTTTTGAGGGAAGCAGTATTTCCACTCAATGTTTGTTTACATAATGACACCAAGATAACAGTTATGAAGCGTCTTATAAGCATTTTGGTGAAACTACCCCATAAGCAGATGAGATAAATAGGAAAGTGATTTATTCCCCTCCACCTGTGCTGTAAAATAATTTTGAAAATATTTTCATATGTTCCAGATTTCCCAGTCAGATGTTCAGATTTGCCCAGATCAGTGGTTTACAAAAAAAAAGCGCACTAGTATGTCATTATATTTACTTGGATTTTTTTTTTTTTGTAGCTGTGGTGCTTTTAAAGGGATGAACTAGGAGATGCGTCTTTTTGGAATGTTTAAGTGTGCTGACAATGCTCTGTGGAAATATGCCAACTAACACATTCAATTGTGATGTGACTTGATTTTTGCCACAGTAATGTTGCATAAAAAATTTTAAAAAACCTGTTAACCGCAATTCTTTTCTCTGACGGTAATCTAACCATCAAAACTTACACAATAGCAACCCTAGTGCTTGGTGGTTGCTAGGGGGTTATTCACTGACCCAGTTCAAAAGAGCCAGCACCCCACGTATCTATGATATTCTGGTCGCTAGATATGGTGATTTTGTTCCTGTTTTATCATCCACCAGGGGAAATACAAACCTAATTACAATTACAATGAATTATAAACAATACAAATGTGTTGTCCTACCCCAAACTCACACCAATGGTTAAGCCAATATTGCTAAAAAATAGATTGCAATGCCACTTGTAACACAGGCATCTTACATTGCACTTTTAATATCCATCCATAGACTTCACATCATGAAATTTCAAGAGTGGGACTTTTTGGTGTGTGTCACCACTGATGTTGGACTAATATAAACAAATGGACACCAAACCCATACTCAACTCAGACAGTACTTATTCCCTGCATCAATATAGATTTGCACTAATTAATGGCCCCGATCAATGTGTGAAACAGCCAAGCCGTAAATGGCATTCATTTCCATTAAGTTTTAAAGCAGTGCAAATCCAACTTTGCCAGTCAGGCAATCACAGGAGATTTTTTTTAACAATTCAAATCCACCACACAGTTTACCGACCCTGTATGACTCTGTAGTTATAGCCATACTAGAGTTAAATATAACTGACCTTGCGATTAATGTGTTCAGCATTATGTTTTATGTGCTTTCCATAAACTAAACATGCTCCCATTTTCTACAGAATGCAACTTTTTAATGCGGTAATTACACTTTAGGCAAAGCCTGCAAGCTGCTGACAGTTCTATAAACCGTTTTTTGTTTGATAAAGTTTTTATTTCATATTTTGTCTCAAAGTCTTGGCCCACTGTTAATCTGTTAAAATAAAGATGTGGCCTGAATAAACTCCATGATATTGGGGAAAATTGCAGCTGAGTTTTAGTTAGGAATTCTTCACTCTTTGGTGGGCAACACCATTGGCCATTTCAAACATGGCACTTTCCACGAATTGGAGATGTTAAGCAGAATGTTAGCCCTGGTCATTATGCATACAATGAAAGTAAATTGGAACTGAGACATTCTGCCTTTGTGTTCCATGGAAGAAAGAGAGTCATATGGGCTTGGAACAACATTAAGGTTTTTAACATTATCATTTACTCCCCCTCATGCTATCCCAGATGTGTATGACTTTCTTTCTTCTGCAGAACACAAACAAAGATTTTTAGAATCAGCTCTGTTCTTTAAAATGCAAGTGAATGGTTGCCAGACCTTTGAAGCTCCATAAAAATAAACAATAAGACTCCATCGGTTAAATTAATATCTTCAGAAGCTAAATGATAAGCGTTAGTGAGAAAACGATCACTATTTAAGTCTTTTTTTTTCTATAAACCTCCACTTTCACATTTACAGATGTTGAAAGGGATGTGTCTAAATATTTTTTTGTGGTTATCAACATTATGCCTCAAATGCTGTTGAATGAGTGATTTATAAATTGAGAGAATAAGTTTGAACCTGAATCATTCCTTTAAGTATTGCAGGCCCTATTTTGTACCCTATTCATGGATAGAGTCTTATACTATGTTCCCCATTGGCTTTGTCTTTTGTCAGTTCTGTTCTCTTTGAACAATTACATATATATATATATATATATATATATATATATATATATATATATATATATATATATATATATATGTATATGTATGTGTGTGTGTGTAAAAACGGCCATGGTTGTGTTCTTTGAAGCCTACATTAAAGAAATGAGAATAATGGCTGGTATACGCTCTTTGGTTTCCCTTATCTCCTGTAAATGAGCTGTTTTATCTCCATTTGCGTGCAGCGTAAAAGAGAAGCCCAGCCATTTCATTTGAAGATACCTGATCTGAAGGTGTGTGTCATGCTGTGAATGTGACATTAGGTGAAGTGGTGCCTTCTCTCCCGAGGCAACAAGAGATGTACAGCCCTTATGTTAGAACAAGCCAAGATGGCAGATAACCAGCACATCTCATTAAAGCTTTATGGACTCTTATACACATGCTGTGTCATGAAGACACAGGGGTAACAGCCCTCTGTGTTCAGAACACACCCCTGCAACACATGTCTCTATTGAACGGTTGTGTCGATGCTTGACTAACATTACCCAGCAGCATATGGAGAGCCTGCTCTCAGACTACAGCATGACTAAGAAGGACATGGGGAGAAAAAGTTGGAAATTGGGATGTTTCTCTGCATTGAGATCTTGGCGTGGAAACTTTCAGTGAACTTTTAAGCTAACGTGTGTTGTTTTTTAAAATGTAAAAATTATTCCCCAGCTTAATATGCAGTCAACTGTAAGCCATTTGTAGGTTGATATGTGTAATTTCTGCTTTAATATTGTTCCTGAACAGAATAAAAAAAAGAAAGACAGTGGAACAAACTGGGAATTGTATTTTTAGTGCCACAGAGCCATGACATTAAAACCTTTGGGGAATCATTTTACAAATGGCTTACTCATAGTTGTCTCTTCATATAAAATTGGGATAGAAGAAAATGTTTTAACATAAAAAAAATGCACACCTTTAAAAAGATGGAGGCCCTGTGGGAGTTCAGATCAAGGCATACTCTGATAAAACATCAGTCTGCACATTACACACTTCTGATGTCTTGTGCTTTGAGGAAACTCTATGGTGAACATCTTAAAGCTATTTTGTTTGTACTTTCAGATAAGGAACTGGAGAATGGAAAATGGCTAATAGGCTTACGCTTTTAAAGGCATGTTTTTAACATAACCTTTAGGTTGTTATTGTGCTTAAAAATATTTTAAAGGGTGAAATGTGGGGTGAGGGGAAAAACATGTTATAATTGCTCTATGACTTCATTCAGTGAGTGGTTTTGTTTGCAGAATTGCGTGGCAGGGACCTGTGCCCTCGGAAAAATAACAGCTGTTGGCACCAATACATAGAATACTTATGTTGCATAATTGGCTGAATCATCTGAGATTGTTAGTGACATACAGTACCTCTTGCATGCACAATTACCAACGCACACACATTTAAAAGTGCAGTGTGTAATTTCGGCAACAGCAACGACAAAAAAATGTCTTTCTCATTTGACAGTCATTCAAAAGAAGCCATGTATTTATTCTAGCTAAATACATTTTAAAAGTCTTTCAATGTTTTGGAAGTGCCACAGAGCCGGCGTTTACACTCTTCAGAAAGTCAACAATCAAATTGCTTAATGTTGTCTCTGCATATTAAACTAGGATTTCTTGTATTTTAAAATTGTAAATAAATGACTGGTGCTTATTGCCTATGTAAGCCTTTTTCCTGTTTGCTAGTATGTGTCCTAATCTTGCTGCGAAGACAGTTTGCAAAATAGCTATTAATAAAGCTTGTACATGTTGTAAGCAACTGTTTTATCAAAGAATGTCATATACACTCATTGGGCCTCATTCAGAAAACACAAGCAGATACATTTTTCATTCGTAAAACCATACTCAGGGAAATTGCTGCATAAATCGTTCCAAAAACCATCCTTTTTTAAATGTTTTATTACAACAATTCATGAAACATGAGCACAACGAATGAACGTGAAATTTTAATTACTTTATGTAAATCTTTCGAATAACTACACTGACGTAAATGTGTTGCATTGCACAATTTTGTGAGAGGTTCTGTATAAATAGTTCATAAAACCCTTCTTGCATACATTGTTGCATTTTGCCAATTCTTGACACAAGAGCGGAACGAATTTCTGTGTAAATATTTCATAAAACCATTCTTTTAAAACCATTGTATTGTGGCAATTAATGAAACACAAACAGAACAAATTTGTGTGTAAATAGTCTGTAAAACCATTCTTACGTAAATTTCTGCATTGCACAATTTGTTCGTAATTGTTAAATTGTTCGTAAAACGAATCTTGGTTTTCTTGCAGTGAGTCAATTTACATAGGACTGATTTTACAAATTATTTTCACATTTGTTCTCCTCTTGTTTTATGAATGAGGCCGAATGATCGGTAGAATTTGAAAAAATGCTTGATATTATAAAACCTAAAATTACAGTCTGGATGGGTGTGTTTATCTTGTAAATATTGAAAAGCACTCACAACCTTAACCAGGGAGAAAGTCAATTTATAAATGTCAAGTGCACTTAATCCAGGTCACAGGAGCTGCTAACATTTGCACAGCACAGAGAAGAAAAAGCACCCGGGGTCATCACATCACCCTCTCTTGTCAGTGTCTACAGCAGCATTCAGGGTGACAGTCTGACTCTCTTGCCTGTTACTTGAACAAGCAATCTGTGCCATTGGACTACGGACGTTATGCACCTTGTTTTCACTCTGTCTGTTTTCCTCTCTCTTTCTCTCTTATCATATTTCATATTTTTCCAGCCCTGTCTAAAATGGTTCAATTCACGTTCACAAGAATTTGTGAACAGCAGCCATTTTCTCTTTATGACAGGATGCCACTGAAAAAGAAACAAAATGCGTTTTGTTTGACCCCTCTTTAGTCTGCACCTTTACAACATGGTGTTAGCAGCATGCTCTGCTATATATATTCTTTTGTGTGTTCGTTTGTTTGTATGTTTGTTTTGATTAAATGTATATTTGTATTAACTAATAAAGTTAATGTTTCTTTCAATAGAGGCACATTGTTCTGAAATTATCCAAATACATTTTTTGTAACATATGGGCCATTTTTGAAGAACCATTCAAATCTACACATTAAAAAAGTTATGTTATTGCTTATATTATCATTAAACTCCTGTAAACACTGTTCAAACAATTAGACAACTCAAAACTGTATGCTACAGTTAACTTTCTCTTTAAATAATCAGCAAGGAAAATATATTTGAGCTGTGTAGTCTGGGTTCTCCCAGCACAGCCAGAAATCCCTTAAACCTGCAGTTAGTGAATGTACAGAGTATCAGCATTTGGAAAGAAAATCCACTTGCAGGTCATTCAGAACTTTGTCACTTTGATGTCATGAAAATGAGCTCCTAATTAATACCTGTCAGTACTCAAAAATATCACAATTATTTATAATCGCTCCATCAATCGCTCCATCGCTCTCTCACGCTTCTGCCATCTGTATTTATCTTGCTGAGTACGAAGCTGTAATTTTACCTTTAAATCTTTGCTTGTAAGTTGAACAACTTCCAAACTGTCCATTGACTGGCCTCTCTGAGTGCCATCTATTGACATTAATTTAGCTCTTTCTTTTGAGAATTTATTCATTCTAAACACAGGGTGCCCAGATCTATTTCTTTGGATCTGGAAATTCCGCCCCATCGATCCCAGTGTCATTAATTGACATTGCTTCAGCCACCCCAATTACATTGTTACCTTGTTTGAAACAGTGCCTGCTATTGAAAGTTTGTTTTGGTTTTGTGTGATTGCCTTCTGGTAAGTCTTGAAATGAGCCTGATTGGATGGTTCATTTGTTCTCCTTTGTAGAGCCAAGCCGAGGCGCACTACAAAGGCAGTAAACATGCCAAGAAGCTCAAAGCACAGGACTCCACGAAAAAAAAGCAGAAAAGTGCTGCCGCCCAGGACAGCTGCACAAAGACAATCACCAACACCACCACAACTTCTACCATCTCCTGCACTGCAGTCACTGCCAGCAGCCCTGAGCAACCAGGTTAATAGCTTCTTTTGTTCTTGCTTCACATCTTCTATCTTCTGCTCTTACTTTTCTCTTCTCCATACTGTGATTGCTTCTTATCCTGATGCACTTACCAGTCACCGTTTATACTCCATTGATGTGATGTGCAAAAAAAATTGTTAATGTGTAGTTCTGCCTTGTCTTGTATTTAAAATATCCAAACAAGATAAATTCATTTTAATATTAAAATTGCATAAGACATTGAGATTTGTATTAAAAGTGTTCATCTTGAATCTAACCAAATTTAGTGAATGTAATGCTTAGGAGAAAAAAGCTGCCAATGGAGTAAGAAAAAAAATTAATTCCAGATATATTCTCTGAAAACATCTTAATATCTTATGCAATTTTAATTCTCCAGTAAATTTATCTTGCTTTAAGAATGTTTAGATATTTTGACTGGAAAACAAGACAATTATTTTTTTTGTGCATTGTCATATTGTCACCTCTTTGTGCAGAATGCCTTGTAAAAAGCCAAGCACACTACAAGACTGAAGCTCGTCACCCTTCCGTGTTTTAAAGTGTCATGAAACCCTCTGTTTCAGCACGGTTCAGTTCTCTCCATAATATAGTTTTAAAAAATGCAAGTTATGTTGGCGTGGTAAGCAATGGAGTGGGGGAAAGAGAGGACAGAACACATCCGCTGTCTTTCACATCCAGTTTGACAGCATAGTAAATACCCTCTAATGCATGCTGTAATTCACAACTAAATGCAACAAAATGCCCAAATATACTGTATGATACACTGTTTTGTAAGATCTTAATACAATCCCAAAATATACACAGGTCATTTTATATGTTACTGGTAAATGCACAAAAAAATGGCAAGCTGTACCATTAAAGATATATGTGAATATGCTTTTGCATATTAAATAAATACCAATAAATCAATAAACTTCAGTTAGAACCGCTTGTTAATGTAACCCGCACAAGAAGAGACAGTCACAATGTAAGTCAAACTGCGTTTTATTGCAGGCAGGCAAAAGTACAATCAAGGGGCAAATCCAGTGAAGAATGGTCAACGAGAGCGTAGGGGGTCAAAGCCGGGGTAATCAGAATCAGCGAGACGGGACTAGAGGGAGCAAAAGACAGGGGAACAAGGGGAGCTCGAAAGCCAGGGAATCAAGAGGAAAATGACGAGACTAGTGGGAGCAAAAGACAGGGGAACAAGGGGAGCTGGCAAGCTAAGAGGTGAACGAGAGGAGTTCAAAACTAGACGAGACTAGCGGGGGGCAAAGACACGGGAAACTAAATACAATAACCAACAACCGTGAGACGAAAGGGTAGTGATATATATATAGGGGCGAGTGCAGGTGTAAACCATGACAGGTGATGAGACGAGTGCAGGTGAAACTAATGTGCAGGAGTGCAGATGACGCGAGTACAGGTGGTCATAATGTTCTGGGGGATTGGAAACGCGTGAGAAACTCGAGGAAGGGAGATTGCCTACGAGCATGTGAGCGAGTAGGAGCAAAGTGGGCGTGAGGGCTTGAGCGAGCAAAAAGAGCGTGCGAGCTCGAGGGGGCAGAACAAGCGTGGGAGCTCGAGGGGGCGGAACGAGCGTGGGAGCTCGAGGGGGCGGAGCAAGGGAGCGGGGTTCGTGACAGTACTCCCCCCTCTAAAACGGACGGCTCCTGACGGCCGCGCTCGGTTGCGAGGAAGTGGTGCTGGACGAACCCAACAAACAAAAAACCCTGAACAGACAACCCACAAAACACAAACAAAATTAAGGGCAGTCCAAGGGGCACAGAGGGAAATGAGACAGTCCATGGGGGTCAATGGGCAGTATCAAGGCAAGGTCTGGGGGAACATAGCGGACAGGCGGGTGGTCGGGAGATCTAGGGGGCAGCCGCAGGGAAGAGACTGGGTCAGGGGGTCTGGAAGGCGACTGGAGGACAGGAACTGGGTCCGGGGGTCTGGAAGGTGACCACCGGACAGGAACAGGGTCAGGAGGCCAGGGAAGAGGCCACAGGACAGGGAGAGTGTCAGGGGGCCATCGGACAGGGTCAGGGGGCCAGGGAAGAGCCGTGAAAGGCGGTGCCGTCAGAGGCGGCACTGTAGGCGGCTCTGGAGGTGGGGTTCTGGAAGGCTCTGGAGGTGGAGCCGAAGGAGGCTTTAAGGGGCAAATGCCTGAAAGGCTCTGGAGGTGGAGCCAATGACGGTGGCGCCGTGGGAGGTCCCCGAGGCGACGACCTGGCAGGCTCTGTAGTCTCGGGGGGTAGAGCCGTAGGAGGCCCGAGAGGCGGAGCCATAGAAAGCTCTGGAGTCTTTGGGAGCAGAGCCGTGAGGAGCTCGGGAGGTGGAGCCGTGGGAGGCTCGGGAGGCGGAGCCATAGGAGGCTCGGGAGGCGGAGCCGTAGGAGGCTCGGGAGGCGGAGCCCTAGGAAGCTCTGGAGTCTCTGGGAGTAGAGCCGTGAGAGGCTCGGGGAAAAAGGTCATGGAAGACTCGAGAGGCTCTAGAGGTGGGGCCCTGGAAGGCTCGAGAGGCTCGAGGGGGGGAGCCATGAAAGACTCAAGAGACGGAGCCCCGAGAGGCTCGGGAGGAGGAGGAGCCCTGGAAGACTCGAGAGACGAAGCCCTGAGAGGCTTGGAAGGGGGTGGAGCCCTGAAAGACTCAAGAGGAGAAGCCCTGAGAGGCTTGAGGGGAGGAGGAGCCCTGAGAGACTCGAGAGGGGAAGCCCTGAGAGGCTTGAGAGGGGGAGGAGCCCTGAGAGACTCGAGAGGCGAAGTCGTGAGAGGCTTGAGGGGTGGAGCCATGAAAGACTTGAGGGACGGAGCCCTGAGAGGCTCGAGGGGAGGAGGAGCCCTGAGAGAGTCGAGATGCGAAGCCGTGAGAGGCTTGAGGGGTGGAGCCATGAAAGACTCAAGGGACGGAGCCCTGAGAGGCTCGAGGGGGGGAGGAGCCCTGAGAGACTCGAGAGGCGAAGCCGACGCTTGAGGCTTGAGGGGTGGAGCCATGAAAGACTCAAGAGACGGAGCCCCGAGAGGCTCGGGAGGAGGAGGAGCCCTGAAAGACTCGAGAGGAGAAGCCCTGAGAGGCTTGGGAGGGGGAGCCCTGAAAGACTCGAGAGGAGAAGCCCTGAGAGGCTCGAGAGGAGGAGCCCTCGGAGGCTTGGGAGGAGGAGCCTTGGAAGGCTCGAGAAGAGGAGGCTTGGGAGGAGGAGCCTTGAAAGACTCGGGAGGAGAAGCCCTGAGAGGCGGCGCTCTGGGAGGCTCGAGAGACTTGAAAGGCAGAATCCTGGGGGGCTTGGGAGGTAGAGCTCTGGGAGGCTCGAGAGGAGGAGCCTTAGGAGGCTCGAGAGGAAGAGTCCTGGGAGGCTTGGGAGGAGGAGCCTTGGGAGACTCGAGAGGCGGAGGCCGCGAGGGCTCTGAGGGGCGCGCAGAGGCTGGCAGAGCCGTGGAAGACTCTGAGAGTGGAGCAGAGGCTGGCAGAGCCGTGGAAGACTCTGGGGGCGGAGCAGAACCCGGCAGAGTCGTGGATGACTCTGGGGCGGAGCAGAACCCGGCAGAGCCGTGGAAGACTCTGGGGGCGGAGCAGAACCCGGCAGAGCCGTGGAAGACTCTGGGGGCGGAGCAGAACCCGGCAGAGCCGTGGAAGACTCTGGGGGCGGAGCAGAACCCGGCAGAGCCGTGGAAGACTCTGGGGGTGGGGCAGAACCCGGCAGAGCCGTGGAAGACTCTGGGGGCGGGGCAGAGCCGTGGAAGACTCTGAGGGCGGAGCAGAGGTCGGTAGAGCTGTGGAAGACTCTGAGGGAACCTCTGCGGTCTTGAGCACAAGACGAGACTGGGGAGAAGGGGCCCTCTTCCTTCTCTTGCGTCCTCGGCCAACAGGGGACGTGGCCATGGGGACGGTCGAGGCTACAGGCGCTGGCTCGCTGGCCGTGGCGGGAATGGGCGCTGGCTCGTTGGCCGTGGCGGGCATGGGCGCTGGCTCGTTGGCCGTGGCGGGCATGGGCGCTGACTCTCTGGCCGTGGCAGGCATGGGCGTTGACTCGCTGGCCGTGCCAGGCTTCGAGACTGGGGCCGTGACAGGCTTTGGGACTGGGGCCATGACAGGCCTAGGGACTGGGGCCGTGTCAGGCTTCGGGGCTAGGGCCGTGTCAGGCTTCGGGACGGGGGCCTTGGTAGGCTTCAAGACGGGGGCCGTGATAGGCTTCAAGACGGGGGCCGTGGTATGGAACGCTGGTTCAGTTTCTGCCTCCCCCACAGTAAACGAGGAACCAGCGTACAGTAGGGCGAGGTCAATAAACTGAGCCAGGTTGAGAGAGCAGCGACCACCAGGCATGAATGATGAGGCTGGCTCATTCAGTCCAAATTGAAAAATGTCTTTCAGAGCCACCTCATCAAAATTCACCTGGTACACCAGGGCACAAAAATCCATAATATAAGCCTCCAAGGGTTGGCTCCCCTGGCGCAAACCCAAGAGTCGGGCCGCTGGCTCCATAATGTCAGGGACGGGGTTATGAGTTACATAACCACTGCCTTGCACGGAAAACCCTTGGTTCGCATCCGATGAGCCATAAAACCTCTCCGGGGATGGAGAGCATACGGCGCTCGCGGATGCGTGGAAAGCATCAACGGGCTCAGGGGCAGACACAGGTAAAACAGGGTGACATAAATCAGACAAAGAACATACCTGCTGCCCCTGGGCCGCGAGCGCTTGGTCCTGCCTCCAAACTGTAGCTCCTCGCGCCGAATGTGACGTGCACCTCCGCTCTAGTGAGCTGCGCGAATCCTCAGCGCGGGGCATTGTGACTGTCTTCGGTAACGGTTGGTTATTCTGTAACCCGCACAAGAAGAGACAGTCACAATGTAAGTCAAACTGCGTTTTATTGCAGGCAGGCAAAAGTACAATCAAGGGGCAAATCCAGTGAAGAATGGTCAACGAGAGCGTAGGGGGTCAAAGCCGGGGTAATCAGAATCAGCGAGACGGGACTAGAGGGAGCAAAAGACAGGGGAACAAGGGGAGCTTGAAAGCCGGGGAATCAAGAGGAAAATGACGAGACTAGTGGGAGCAAAAGACAGGGGAACAAGGGGAGCTGGCAAGCTAAGAGGTGAACGAGAGGCGGTCAAAACTAGACGAGACTAGCGGGGGGCAAAGACACGGGAAACTAAATACAATAACCAACAACCGTGAGACGAAAGGGTAGTGATATATATAGGGGCGAGTGCAGGTGTAAACCATGACAGGTGATGAGACGAGTGCAGGTGAAACTAATGTGCAGGAGTGCAGATGACATGAGTGCTGGTGGTCATAATGTTCTGGGGGATTGGAAACGCGTGAGAAACTCGAGGAAGGGAGATTGCCTACGAGCATGTGAGCGAGTAGGAGCAAAGTGGGCGTGAGGGCTTGAGCGAGCAAAAAGAGCGTGCGAGCTCAAGGGGGCGGAACGAGCGTGGGAGCTCGAGGGGGCGGAGCGAGGGAGCGGGGTTCGTGACAGTTAAGCACAAACATTTCAAATGTGCCAGTTACTGGTGAAGAACATGTCCACGTGGCATAAAACATCCAACTGTGCAATTTTATATTCGTGACCAACACTTCTGACTGGCTGAGAAAGCACCCATCTCATATATAATAATGAGAGAAACCCATGTGTGTATTGCTCCAATGTGGGTAAATCTGATACACATTGGTAATAGCTGATGCTAAGAGACTTGGAAAAGAGCAAGGACAGTGCAAGGAGAGTGTAAGGAGAGTGTGCTCGGTGTCTGCACGATCTTGTGCATGCACGCGACTGTGCCTTGGCGAGTTCAGTATATTATGCATTTGCACATCTTTGCGAGATAAATATACTCGCGCTCACTCCTCTGTTAGCTCCATGTCATTTTTGTGCTCTCTCGCTTGTTGTTTGCTTGCACTAATATTATAAATGCAGCACTGGCCTGATCGGGCAACTGACAGTTTTAGCAATTGGCCCGAATGTTTCTCACACTGGCCATCGGCAGTCCTTATTGACGAGCCTTGTATGACACTGTCCTTGCCAAAACCTAAAAGCACAATAGAAGTCACAGGTCTTACCATGTTCTAGTTTTAATCTGATGGTGATAACGCTCTACTTTGTGTTTTTTGTTTTATAGATAATTTTCTTAGACAATGTCAAGAGAATTTTTTAAAAGGTTACTTCAAAAAGCCTAAAACAGATTACCACATTTATTGAATTCCTTTACAGTATATACACATTCCCTGTTTGTCTTAAGCCTGATTTGCTGAAAACTGCTCCATTAATGTTTTCACATTCACAGTTATGAATGACACACAAATCACGTACTGTTCATGATATAATTTAAATTAAAAATGGCGAATTTCACCAAATGGGAAATAGTTTGCACCCTTGGAAATTAATGTCGGTCGGTACAACATTTCAATCATAAAACAGTGGTCAAATATTGCATGTTTAGTTAGATACTTACATCTCACATGACACAAACACTCTGCTCACTGCTTACTAATGCGCAGCACTGTAATAATCCACGAGGTTCCCGCTTAGCATCTTAAACTTGAGTCCTACTGGAGTATCAATTATTGAGGGGGGGACAATCTAGCCAAATCTGATTATTGGGGGAACTTGTCCCCCTCAAAATATATTGTGGTTACAGCCCTGCTTAAAATGAATTGTAGGTGTGGTTTGGATGTGGTGTACTTTATTTATTTTCCTCAATTAACCAATTTAAAAATTATGCCACACCTAGTATAAATGCAGGCTTTGTTATCCTTGGGTGCTTTAGTTCTTTCAGGAAAAAAGGTTTGGCTTCCTCCATTGTATATTTTAAGCTTTAGAGTGTGCATTTGGCCAAAGTTTACAGTGACCAAGGGCATCCGTCATGCTAAAAAATGTGTTTGTGATGTTTGGAAACTATTTGTTATGTCTGAGAGAGAGCATGCAGCGATGGTGATCAGCCATGTACTTAATCATGCCAGCTACAGATCCTTTTTTGCCCAGCTCATTTAGCTTGTTCCATCACTACCTGCATATTGAGTTGCCTGTGCATATCATTTTTGTCTTTTTTTGTGTGTTTAAATTATTAATTAAGGAAATTGCAAAAGGAATAAGAAATCACAGTCGGTCTTAGAGGGAATACATGCTGGGATGGACATATTTTTTGTCGCAGCCTTTGATTTGACTGAATTAGATGTATGTTACATTTCAAAAGAACATAATCATCTGATCTTTGTTCCATGCTGTGACCCACTCAATTTCAGACCCTTGTATCTGATTAAGAATCAGGCTCTGGGATGTACTGAGACGCATACCCTACGGGGGGCAAATCTGAGCCAATGCATGCTTTCCAAATTTTCTCTTTCTCTAGTTACAGACTCAGAGACAGATTCGGGTGTGCCTCATTTATTAGGCAGTGAAGTTCCTCATTGGTATGCGGTGTCTTTGCACAAATCAGGCCAAATGAATGTCAGCCTGATTCACAGATGGCTTATGGGTCCTCGCTGTCATGCCGTTGCATTAGCGCAGATTTGAGCACAGACTCCGACTCAGGGGGGCTGCTGCTGTCTCCCCCGAACCCTGGCATCAGAGAATGAAGTCAGATTTCGTTTGGGAAAACGTCAAGGACTAAATCATTAAAATTGCCAGCTCCAGTGCTTTATGTAAGAGTCTGTTTTATGTAATGTTTTAGAATGGAGTGTTTTGGATTGTTTTGGGATGTGTGTGCACAGTAATTGCTCTCAGATTTTGTAAGATGCAAGGCTTGTTTCGTTACAGAGACTCTGAATGGATGTTGCAAGGTTGTTTCAACATTGCAGTCATTGCTTGGTCTGAATTTAAACAACAAGTGCCAGTTGTTATTACCATGGCTCTATGCCAAAATCTAGAGTACTGCCTATGTGGGCAGCATTTTAAGGCATCACAGGCATTCTCCTGGTATGATGATTGTTCCTAAAGGCATGATGCTGCCTTCTAAGATTTTTTCAACCAAACTTGCTTAATATAAATTATAAGGTAAGATTAACCTTGTATGGCCCGGTGTCCTCATGTGCGTACATTATGTTTTGTCTTCGCTAAACACTATGCAAAATGTAATTTAATCTAAAATGACTGGTCTCAGTTAAAGACAATCTGGGCTGTTATTTAAGTGTTAAACTTTCGACGCAAGGAGCTATGTGACAAAACAACATGCCGCCGATTTCAGCGGAGTTTGTCTTTGAGAGAAACGCCAACACAACTACATCTGTTAAGAAACCTCATTAAGTTTTTACATTGAAACCTGTTTGATCCATAAAACGAGTCTCTAGTTTCATCCAATATGCCATTTTGAAAATGTCATTGATTTATTGTGTAACGACCCGCTGTTAAACACAGTGACTGCAATCAAGGATTATAGGGAGATTTTTCCCTTAAAAATCCTATATTCACTGTGCATTATCAAATTAGCCACATTTACATGAAACCAAATCATCTGTGTATTATCTGACTAATAGCTCAATTCATGATAGCCTTCATGTAAACAAAAAAATTATCAGATTCATCTAGATCCAAATAAAATTTCCATCCGATTGAAATGGGTGGTATAGAATTATCTAAAATAATCAGTTTGAAATAAAAATATTAGCTGTGGAGGTGGAGGTGTGGTCAAGCAATCATCTGAGGGAAAGAGGACCCGGTAAGGATTCCCACCTGGGGAGAATGATCTCTTCGAAAGAATTGGACCTCATCAGGGCATTAGAACGGACAGCACAACGGCATCGCTTTGTGTCGGTGCTAGTGGACTATGCAACACAATACCTGGAAGCAGTGCCTCTGCGCACAGTCTCAGCACATAGTGTGGCAGAGGCACTCTTCAAAATCATCTCCGGAGAGGGATTCCGAAAGGAATCCTTACTGATCAAGGCACTACTTTAATGTCATGCACACTACGCGAGCTGTATGAATTATTGGGAATTAAATCGATTCGGACAAGCGTGTACCACCCACAAACGAATGGCTTTGTCAAACGATACGGTCGTAAGCCTTGTGGTTTCTTAGATGTCAAGAGAGAAAATTGTGAGCAGAGACCTTCAATACATTCTTGACCTGAGAGCAAAACTCCACACATTGGGGTGACTATCACAGGAGGATTTGTTACAGGCTGAAGAACGTCAGTTCCAGCTGTATAACAGGGGAACTTAGCTACGGGAATTTACACCAGGAGATAAGGTCTTTGTATTGTTGTCTACATCAAGCTCTAAATTACTAGCAAGGGCAAGGACCCTTTGAGGACACACGGCGAGTTGGGGATGTCAACTATGAGGTGAGGTGAACGGATAGAGGCGGGGCACAAATCTCATAGAACATCACATAGAGACCACCCCTGGAGTAGTGGTACGCACTCATCCCTATCGGTTGTCTGAGCACAAAAAAACAGGTAGTTTGGGAAGAATTGAAATCTATGTTTGATATGGGGTTAATAGGAGAATCACACAGGCACGGTGGCTCAGTGGTTAGCACTGTTGTCTCACAGCAAGAAGGGCCTGAGTTCGAGTCCTGGCTCAACTAGGGCCTTTCTGTGTTTGTGTGGGTTTCCTCCGGGTGCTCTGGTTTTCCCCACAAGTCCAAAAACATGCAGGTTAAGTGAATTGGAGACTCTAAATTGCCCGTATGTGTGTGAGTGAAAGTCCCCCAGCCAATGGGGGTTGCGTCAGGAAGGGTATTGTGCTACTCCAATCCCTATCAATAATTACCAGGAGAAAAAAAATTGGTACACAATATGGGACTTTTAATTATAAAGAAGCCCGAAATACGTATGGGACTCTTATTTTGAAATGTCTGCACTCCCAGTTGTGAGCTCACTGATGGCTGATTCGTTGAGAAAGTGAATCTGAATCAAAATGCTAACTTAAGCTCCTGAGTTGGGGTGATTCATGAAAAAGATCCTGTTCAAAATAATAATTTGGTCACGACTCTCTTGCGCTGTGTTTGTTGTTGCGTGTAGTGCAGCGAGTTTGTCAGAAACAGAATGGGAGAAAAGTGGTGCGAGACACACTGGTGCACACTCTATAGATGTATTCAATAACTCACAAGATGATATCTGCTGAAACCGCATATGAACACACACAACTCAACTGTCGCCAATTGCAACTAGATTTTAAATTATAGTGGCAATAAAAAAAATTTTGGTCGCATTTGCGCATTTACACTCTGGAGCCCAGTGTAAGGATTCCCACCTGGGGCGAATGATCTCTGATGACTATTTTTTGTTTGCAGTGAGATGGGGGGGAGATAAAAGGCAACTCAGTCCACAGACATGGGAGACATTTGGAGAGTGAAGCATGTTTGATGTGCTGGAGCTGACATTGCTGGAAAGCAAGAGTTTTTGTTTGTAATAAAATAAACTGTCGTGGACTGTTGATCCGGCTCTTGCTTCCTCCTTTCATCACAACCAAGAAACCTTTGTTACACTAGCCATGTAAATGTTTGAACCTGACTACTTCCTCGATCATATTCTAAAATACCATGCTCTCATGCGCAGAGCAGTGGTGTGTGTATATGTTCATTCGTGATACATAGGCTACTCGTCACGGGAACCAAATGTATTCAACGTAATGACAACAGGCATTATTAAGGGTATGCAGGCTCGCACTACATATTCTGTAGAGCACATATGCTCTACAGACTATGCAGTGCGAGCTGCACATTTTATGTTCTTTAATGGCATCACATACAGCAAAAAAGATAATAGGGACTAATAATAGATAATAATTCATAATAGGGACTTTAAGCAGGGGGACTTCACTCACTTCCTGAAATCGTAAACATCATTTCTACAGCATTTCTTCTTTGCCATAGTGACTCTTCTTCTGTTATTTAAAAAAAATTCTCTTAAAATTTAAATGCTCTGTTCCACCAGCATCATTGCGTAGCGTCACATCTGCAGCTGTTGCTTAAAGTCCATATTATTTTGTTTCCATTACACATCTGTAAACTCCATTTAGGACAACAAGGGACAACACCCACCTGTCTTTACTTTGTACACACATCCAGATTAGAGATGTCTGTGGTTATGTTGGAGGAGGAATGGCCATGAGGCAAATATATGTTTTAGTCAGACAGGGTATTAGACACTGCTTAAAATGTTTCATTTGCCGAGTAAAGTGAGTAACATAAGACGAATGGACCAATGAAGCAGAGATGGAACAGCAAGCCTGCTTTGACTGCACTGATTGGAGTGTTTTTGAAGCTGCAGCCACAGACCTGGACGAGCTCACTGAATCTGTGACATCAAATATAATTTTTTAGGTGAGGATATGTGCATCCCTTCAGGACATTTTTATCATTCAATAATGATAAACCATGGTTTACAGGAAATCTCAGACAGCTTTGTCACACCAAAGAGGATGCTTACAGAAGTGGGTATAACATTTTTAACAACCAGGCCAGGAACCAGTCCAGAAACACACTGACTAGGGAAATCAGAGTGGCTAAAAGAAGCTACTCTGAAAAGCTGAAAAAAAAAACATTTCAGCCAGTAATCATGCATCTGTGTGGAAAGGCCTGAAAAGCATCACCAACTAAAAGACAACACCTGGCTGTCTGGTGTCAACAACCTTGAGCTGAACACACTCAAAACAGTGAAGATGATAGTGGACTTCAGGAGAAATCCCCCCGGCCGTCATTGAGTCTGTCTTGTGTACATCTGTAACTGTCTAGTTTAGTTCAGCCACCAAAACAGACAGAAGGACACTACAATGGACAGTCAGGAATGCTGAGAGGATTAGAGGATTATTGGTGCCCCCCTGCCCACCCTCCAAGACCTGCACATCTCCAGAGTGAGGAAACGTGCAGGTAGAATCACTCTAGACCCCACATACCCTGCCCACTCCCTCTTTGAACTCCTCTGGCCATGACATCCAGGCACAAGAACAGTTTTTACCCTCAGGCCATTTTCCTCATGAACAACTAAACTGCCTCAGGACATTTTATAATTTGTAAATATATATATTAAGAATATTTATTTATAATAATAATTTATAATGCTATATTTTATTTTAACATGATTGGCAGTGATTGAATGATGCTGGCCATTTGTTTTCTTCACAAAATTGTGCTAAATTCTGATGGGTAAAATGCTTCAGCACTGGCTGTCACTTGTTTTTTTTGATTGTGCAAAGAGGATTGATGAATTGCCATCATGAATTGAGAGGTTTTGTTGCCAAAGTAGAAAAAACATTGTGACATATAAGTCAAATAAATAAAAAATTATTTGTATAGTTTTTTATTTGTACTTTTCTTAATACACATTGTTCTAAAGCAGCATTACAGAAACTCAGCTGTAATGTCTGTTACCTCAGTTATTGTAGCCTCAGGTTCTAATTACTTTACATTCAGTAAGAACTTGTTATTAAAATGCTGTTTCCCCAAATTTCCTAAGAGAACTCTATGTGTATGATATATATAAGGTCTATTCCAAAACTGAGTGAGCTGCCTTCATACACAGCTGTAGATTATGGCAGCATCCTAACGAAAATAGAGCCTCATAAGTGAGCGATTAGGAATGCTCTGAATATGCGGCATCTCCTCTCCTCAGTCAAATAGCTCTCCTAACACGCAGCACATAGACCTTATTCACGTTAGCGCCATCTTTTATTTTTAATGGGAATTACGTGGAGGCTGTGACAGATAGACTTACCATCTCTTCAATGACACAAACGCTATAAAGCTGTATAAAGCTCCTAGATCACATCTGATTTTCCAAAGCTCATGTTGTCTGGAGTTCCTTGGAAAGATATTTTTTAAATATTTTGTCCACAAAATTATCCAAAAGCACTTTGAAGTACAGCCTATTGTAGAGACTGTAAGTACATCCCTCACAGCCTTATTGTCTTTTAAAAAAAATTAAAAATGGCACTAGCGTTAATATGGTCTATGGGACACTCGACTCAAAAATTTCAGTACAGGTGATGTGAGGAATTATGTCATTCTCTATTGAGCATAAATATACATAGCACACAAATTTTGGGTAAAATAGTCAGTTTTCAATAATATTAAACAATTTGTATTGTTACTTTTCAGTATTGAATGAATTCTAAGTATATTTATAAATTAAATTTCTCTTGCTTCATCCAACCGAGCTCATCACATCGCATTATGGGATCGCCTACCTGGGAAAGGATACACATGGAATCTGGTCAAAACTAGATCTTATGAGGCAGTACAATCAGAACACCTAACTTTTGGAACAGCCTTTGTGTCAGTAGTGCGCCTACAAATGCTCACTATGCTCAATACTAAGAAAGCTTACTAGGTTTTGGAACAGACCATGTTGCTGCCAAATCAATCACTTAAGATGTTCTATTTCAGTTAGGATACTGCCTTAGAATGCAGCTGCCTATTTAGGCAGTAGACAGCCATGCAGCTCACTAGATTTTGGAACAGATCCTATGATTTCTGTTAGTTTTGAAAAGCTTTGCCAAATAGTTTTACTTTACAGATGATCTCAGATTTCTGTTTTCGTATTATTTGGCTACACAAGGTGCCCTATGACTCATAGCAAAAATAGTGTGAACAGGAACAAAGATAATACTGAAATAAAAATTGTGTGTCTTCATGTCTACCTACCGCACTTATTTTACAGCATTTTGTCTACCTACCTATAGCATTTTGGAAAAAATAAATAAACTGAAACTTTGATAAAAATCATGCAAACGAGCAGCAGTTCCAGCCTAGAGGTTCAGGTTAGTGTCAGCGAGTTTAATGTCACTGTATGGGGGAATATTAGTCTGTTCTGGCTGCTTAGAGTCCTGAGGGGAAAACTCATGTGCAGAGAGTGACATTCTTATAAACCAGCAGAGTATCCCCTAGAGGCCTGTTAGAGAGTGGGTGGAGAGTACAGGCATCAGAATCAAGTGCTTGTAGGGCCACCTACGGCATGAACAGGCACTTTTCCACTGCACGTTACGGTTCGACTCGCCTCAACTATACTCGCTTTACTTTTCTGAGTTTGCATTTCCACTGCAGTTTAGTGCCCCTCAACGTGGGTGTGATTATAGGATGATCGTCATAGTTGCGCCGCCTCTACTGCCATGACATCATCTTAAACACGACACAAACTGACCAAAACAATAACACAACCGCTAGCTGTCAGCTTCTCGCTGTTGCATAGTGATTTTACACAAGTGTAACAGTTAAATTGACAAGTGAAGTTTTCAAGCAGAGTATAGAGTTAACATAACAAAATGTACCATCCTCCATCGTGGCTGAGTCCAGGGCACTCTCCCTCCCGTTGCTCGCCAGTTTAGATAGTGTCCATTTGGTCGAACCACTTCCACTTTTCCTTGATGTTTCTGTAGTCACTTTTCCCTACACTGTTGGTAGGTCCGGTGGTAGCCGTGTGTGGCCAACAGCTGAGACACTTCCTGAGAGACTCGCTAACGAGTGGACCATCTCCACCTAATTTATTGACGTCACATTTAGTATCGGCTCGCTTGGAACCTCAGCCGAGGTGGTACTAAAAAAAGTTTCAGGTACAAGGTAATATCCACAGTGCAAAACCCCAAAAAAGCGAGTTGAGTTGAGTTGTACCATGCAGTGGAAAAGCCCCATAACACTATGATGAGGGGGTACAAGTGGTGGGTGATCCAGGGTAGCTGGCAGGACCCAGGTAGTGAATAGGTAGTTAATAGGCAGTGAAGACATACTGATTCTATACAGGGTTATTTTAATAATGTATTTTTTTTATTTTCTAATTTAGTTCTTGTTTTTCCTTTCCTTTTATTTTGGTTCTATGTGTTAACGTTAATAAATGCACTAGGTATCACTATTAATGAACAATGCATTTTAACAGGGTTTATTTTTCTTGGTTAATATTAATTTATATAAAAAAACAAAGGTAACACAATGTGTATCTTAAACTAAAATGAATTTGTGAACATTTGTATTTTTATTTAAAAAAAATAATAATATTTTTCTTTAGTTAGTTCATGAAAATGTATTTCAGTTTTTCAGTTAAGTTAGTTTTTCTAACATAATTAACAAAAAATTAATAAATTTGTTTTATATTTCATTAACAATAATTGTATGTCCTGAATATGATGAAGAAATTACTTCTCAGTTGGGGGGAAAAAAGGATGTTCTTTATTGCAGGTGAGTAGTATGAATACATTCTTGGACATACCTCTGATAGGGACATGGGCATTATCCCTTAACCCAAATATATTATGAAGTAATAACAACCACGAAAATAATTTACTTTACTTGGATTTGTTAAACAAGTTCAATTTAACCACAAGGAACTATGTTCTTGGTACTTATAGCACTAGGAGTTCAAAAGAGCTACCTGACTACCACTTTTTAAAACCAGTATTTTGAATATGGCATCGCATCATCTCGTAGAATTATGAAATAGTAAAGTGTGCAATTAATGCACACTTCAGAATATTACCTGATGTATTAGGTCATCCTGGGTATTTCTCCCTACTGTTTTATGTATACTGAGGATTCAGACACACTACTCAATTGATTTAGTATACAGTAAGGAAGTATGCATATCCAGATGCGAGGCTGAACGGCGCAAGGCTGGTGGACAATTTAGGAGTCGCTTCATATCACATCAGAGCATTCAGCGAACCAGGCAGGGGTGAACCTACCCAGTGCAGTTGCAGCTCATCTGACATAAAAACTGGAGCACATGCCTGCCGGAGAGGGCCTTACATCAAACCTAACACACAAAATAATATAAAACAGACAGGAGTTGAAAAATTTGTCTGCACACAATACAGCATGTTTTGCCCCTCACTGCTAACTGTCAGATTTGCTCTTTCCTTCATGTTCCCAGAGAAAAATGGAGAGCCATTGGCAGCACACAAAGTCCCTGCATCCCCACAAGCCTTTGTGCCAGCTCCCACTGCGCCCGTTGTGGTATTAGTGCCTAGCCCTTGCAAGACAGCACCCACGCATGCCAGCCTACCCACTGAGCCGGCAGGGCACGCACCAGCCCTGAAAAACACCTCCAAACCAGCATCAGTGCCAACGACCCTGTCAGAGCCCAACGTGGAGTCTGAGGAAGAGAAAGCAAAGAAGCTCTTGTACTGCTCGCTGTGCAAAGTGGCTGTCAACTCTCTCTCACAGCTAGAGGCGCACAACACAGGTGTGCCCAACATCTGCCTCTGCATCACATTAGTTTTCACACTGTTTTACATTCTTCATAACTGTCTCATGAAGTGACCTCCTAGTGATAGGATCAGTGTACCCACACTTTTTGAAAAAATATTTTCAATGATTTTTCCATGAACTCTATGAATTTTCCAGTCATTTGGATTAGTGGAAAAGAATATTTAAAATATGATTTTGTTGTGATTGCACTCGTGAAGAGCAACTTCTAGCTAATGAAATATTTTAGAACAAAGTATGACTAGAAAAATATATTCACTATAGAAATTTCCATTCTTTTTTTAAGATTTAACTCATTCCCATGTCTTTTCCAGGCCTGGAAATCCTTATATTAAAATTACCTGATTGTTCCAGTTTTATATTTCCAGTACAGTGAGAACCATATAGAATAGTATAGGATTAAGATAAGATAGGATAGGGTTGGCTTGGTTTGGATAAGGGAAGGATAGGATAAGATGGGATGGGATAGGATTGGATGGCATTGGATAAGGATTGGGTAGGGTAGGATAGGATTGGATTGGATAAGGATCAGTTAGGATAGGATTGGATAAAGATAGGGTAGGTTAGAGTAGGATTGGATAAGGATAGGATAAGATAGGATAGTATAGGATCGGATAGGATTAGTTAAGGGTAGGGTAGGGTAGGGTAGGGTAGGGTAGTTTATGGTTGGTTAGGGTAGGATAGGACATACCCTAGGGGAAAATGAGACATTGCAGCATTAAACATAAAGCACAGAATATTAAATAACAATTGAATATAATACAGCACAATATATATATATATATATATATATATATATATAGATAGATAGATAGATAGATAGATAGATAGATATAAATATAAATGTACTCATAAATTGATGGATATATAGATATATATATATATATATATATATATATATATATATAAATATATATATATTGATGGATATATATATATATATATATTTGAAAATACTTTGTAGTGCAATGATTGTACAAATGGGAATGAGGTTTCAACCATTCTTAAGTACTTGGTTAGTTTACACATAACGTGTATAAACTGTTTATGAACATTAAGATTTTAAGTCAAAATTGAAATGGATTGACAGTTTAGGGGAAAGTTTAAGTTTTTAAATGCTGAAACTGCTCACCATTTTCTTCTACAATTGTAATCACCTTTTGTATTCAGTAATTCATTTTACTGTTAATGGACCTGTGGTTTGACAATTGTTTCTAAATTAATGTGAAGTATTCAAAACCGCATGCATAATTAACTTATAAGGATTTAGTTTTAAATGGAGTATAGCATGTCAGACCACAGGACATGTTAACTTCCTAGAATTAATTTATACCAATTTATATGTAAAACAAAGTTTACATAGTGAAGATAATTTTATAATGAAAGGGTGATTTATAAGAAGATCTAGAAATTGTACAGTAGATAATCCCTCTTACACATACAGTATATATTAAAGGTTATTCTTCAGCATTGCGCTTTGTGGCGGCATCTAACAATAATTCAAATTCTGTGAAAACATAGACACACTGTTCTGTGCTAATTTTCACTGTGTAGCCTACTTGTATATTCCTAAACCTTTGGAAAAATAAGAAAAGAAACGAAAAGAACAGTCACCTAGTAAATTTAGGCTCTCTGCTGATTTAATTCAAATTTCGAGTGTTACAAATTAGCTTGTGCTTGAATAAAATTCTGTTATTTCAAGCCCACTAGGACGCTGTATCCAACCAAGCCAATCCAAACACAGCCTTACAATTACATTGAAGAAACATATTTTATTTGTTTTTCTGTTAAGCCAAAGAAAACATTTAGGTTTTTTTTTCACCAGGTTCAAAGCACAAAACTATGCTGGAAGCACGAAATGGAGCTGGCCCCATTAAGGCCTACCCCAGACCAGGGTCCAAACTCAAAGTGCAGGCCACACAAATTAACAAAGGTTCAGGCTTACAAAACAAGACGTTTCATTGTGAAATCTGTGACGTCCATGTCAACTCAGAAATCCAACTTAAACAGGTATGCAGCCCTGCTATTAATTCATTTTAAGTGTAATATGAATGTATTCTTTTAATGTTTTACAGCTGTAGTCCTCAACGGTTGGGCAGTGATTAAAAATGGCTCAATGGTGTTCTGATATTGTCACAGACAGAAGAAAAAACTGTGATAAATGTAAATCATAAAGTGGCACTTACCAAACACTTTCCTTTTGTTTTTCATTTTTTCATGTCCAACAGGTCACCATAGTCAAGAAAAAGCAAAAATGTTGCTTCAACTATTTGTCTTCTCTCATTAAGTGAAAAATACGATTTGTTCCCAAAATAGAAAGCTGATTTTTTTTGGGATAATCATCCATTAAAAAAAACTAAGTTTTTGAGTGTAAAAAACGCTTAAATATTTGACCTTGCAACTGACAATACTTTCAGTCAATATATTTGTATTTGATGTCAATGGCTGAATGTCCAATCATATTCCACAATATTTTGCAGCAAATTCATTTGTAACTTGGTAGAATCTATCCGAAGTAGACAGATGCCAACATGCACAGATTGTATGACGTGCCCTCATCTTTGAAAGCCATGAACGAAACTATGTATGAGAAAAGAAAATATCACCCAAATTATATTAAATAAAGGTTCATGAGCAAATTACACTTCTGCAGTTATTTATGCATATACTGTATAAATTGGTTATTTTTCCTTTTTGAGCCTAGTATGTCATGTTAATAACTTTTCATATTGTTGTGCCTAATTTCAAGCAATATTAATAAAATTCAGTGTTTGCAGTAAACTAGTTTAGTACTGTGTTGAGTCAGCGCTGGATGTCCAAGTTAAAATCTGGGTCCTGAAGCAAAATGTCATGATCCCCTGTTGTCTGCCCCGTGATTTCAATTGTCATGCACTACATTTCCCATAGTTCCCTGCCCTCATCACTGCCCATGCACTTCATTGTTCTCACCTGTATGTCGTTTAGTCATTATTGTGTCTGTGTATTTAAACCCTGTTTGTTCCTCTATCCCTTGTCGTTCGTTGATGTTTGTAGATGCCTGGATGTAGTTGCCTTGCCTGCCTTGCCTGTCCTGCCTGCCCTGCCCTGCCCTGCCCTGCCCTGCCCTGCCCTGCCCTGCCCTGCCTTGCCTTGCCGTGCCTGTCTTGCCGTGTTTATCCAGTTCGTGTACCCCCGATGTTTTCATGGTTTAGTTTCAGTTTTTCCCACCGTGGATGTTTCATTTGTTCCTGTTTGTCGTGTTTTCATTCTTGTTTAATAAAGCCTGCATGTAGATCTTCACTCCCCGTCTGCCTCCTCCTACATTCTTAACACAAAACTAGTTGAGAACCACTTGTTTACATTATAAAAGGCTGCATTTTTAGTTGCATTTTGCAAGATCATTATTTACATTATCTTACAACAAGACGTAATGCATACAGTGATGAATAGTTATAGCATTATAGATTGTAATTTGATTCTGTGATTTGATTTTATCTCATTTATATTAATTATATGAAATATTATATAATAAATTATTTGGGATATGTTTTGATAAATTGGCTCTCTAAATGTTTGTTTTATTACATTTGGTCATAAATATAGTGACTTGTATAACAGTTTTTATTTGTGTTTTATTTCACAGCATATCTCCAGCAGGCGGCATAAGGACAGAGTGGCTGGCAAACCCACAAAACCCAAATACAGCCCGTACAACAAGCAGCAACGGAGCTCCAACTCTCTGGCAGTAATGCATTATTATGCTCTTTGTAATCGAGTGTTACTTGCATTTAATTATTGTTATGAGATGTTCATTCCTCACTTTGTAGTGGAGTTTGAGTAATGCCTCTTTTGTATCCTAATGCCTCAAAATGACTTAATGCATGTGATTCCTTAAGTTACAGAGGCAATCAAAAAGTATTTTGAAATTTAAGACAAACTTTAAACTGTGTGAAGTACATTACATTAGTTTATAAAGTATCAAACCAAATGGCATTTAATAAAAATTTTAAATGATAAAACAATAGATATACTGTTCCAAATAATAATAATTAAAAACAAATATTTGGACACTTTCTGGTTATCAAACTTAGTGGAACATGTCTATAGATAATTACACCTGTGGTTACTCTGCTACATGGCACCTGTGAGAACTTGAGGGGAACTGACTTCACTAAATATCAGCTTGGGACCAGTTCCCTAAAAGTTATTGCAAATATGGCTCAGTAAAATTAGTTTTGAGAGAGAGAGAAAAAAATGTATTCTACATAACATAATTATACACTAACCTGAAACGTTTCTCATGATCTTAAAAATGTTTTGATATGATGGCGTAAACTTAAATGTTTGAAATTAGTTTTGTAGACAAAAATATATTTGTGCCAACATATTAATTTAATTACAAAACAAAAATGTTATTAAAAAAGTTTTTGAAATTGGAACAATAAATAAGAAAAGCAGCCAATAAGTGCCCAAAATAGATGGGAACTCCTTCAATACTGTTTAAAAAGCATCCCAGGGTGATACCTCAAGAAGTTGGTTGAGAAAATGTCAAGAGTTTATTCTGCAAAATCTAGGCAAAGGGTGGCCAATATGAAGATAAAATATAACACAGTTTTGATTTATTTGGGGTTTTTTTTAGTCACAACATAATTCCCATAGTTTCATTTCTATTATTACATAGTTGTGATGACTTCACTTTTATTCTATAATGTGAATAAAATAAATAAAGAATGTGTAAGTGACCCTTAACTTTTGAAGTAGTGTACATCATTATATCATACTATTTGGGGCCACTGTAAAAGTATGCAGAACAATCGTCCAATCGTTTAAAAATGTACCCAACCACCTATCATGCATATTATGGTGTTTGACATCATGTAAATTAGGTGTTTCTAATCTAAGGTGACTCTCTGTTTTCTCTGTCTCTCTCGTCTAGGCAAAACTCGCCCTGCAGAACGACCTGGTGAAGCCCATTTCACCGGCATTCCTTCCCACACCCTTCTCACCCACCACAGTCCCCTCCATCTCCCTCCACCCTCGTCCCAGCACCTCCATCTTTCAGACGGCCACACTTCCACCCTCCTTTCTGCGTGCTGCTCCGGGACCGATTCGGCACACCGCAGGCTCCATCCTATTTGCGCCTTACTGAGCCCTCACGCCACATGGACGTGACCGACCATGTTGGAACAGATGTTTCTCAAGCTACGCCATGCTACACGCTGTTCGCCGAACTGCAGATCTTAAAACAATTGTGTATTTATTGAAACTTTATCCTCAACTGTCCTCACGATCAGAAACCCAGGAAGGATGTCGTCTTAGTGAGGGCTTTTTACATTTGAAAATTAAAAGAAAATAAGACAAAAAAAAATAAGAAAAAAAGTGTTGAACTGCTTCCTGAAAGACTTGAATTATCATAGTCTTCCTTTTCAACTGAACCAACAAATCTGGACAAGCACATGCCATTAGGCATAGGTTCTCAACCTAGGAGTCGCAACCCTGCATGGGATCATGCAAGTTTTCTATGATCCTATTTTTGCTATATTAAGACATTTATTAACATATTAAAGGAACTGTTAGTGATTTTTTTCATGAAATGACACACAACAAAACATCCTTATTACCTGTCAGATTTCACTGAAATAGGTGCCCTGAAATACCACACCTGTCTCTGTAAACAGCTGGGAAAAATGTCCACGGCCAGATTCTTTATTTAGCCAATCATATAACTTTGAAGCATCTTCTGCCTGTCAACAATTTCTGCATGTTCACAGGACAGCCCATATATGGGCAGCAGGAAGCTGATAGCTTGTCTTTGGTGGTGGGGTTTTGGAAAGGGGGGTGTGTCTAATTTAATGGCTTAGTCTTGTGGAAGTTCCAGAACAGCTAAAATCGCTTACAACACTATTGAGTAAATATGAATACATTAATAATTAATTTAGAATGTTTTTATTATAGTTTATTATAAAACATTATAATTTATTATATTAATACAAAATACTAATATTTTAATTAATTCGATTTTTTATTATATTTTTACTCATTAAATAAAAATAATAATATTTTTAATAAAGATTATTATTATTTAATATTAGTATTATTAGTATTGTTTTGATAGCCTAGGCTAGACCTATAAATAAAATATGCAGCTTCTCTTGTACTTATTATTATTATTATGTGAAATGTGAGCTACACCTTGATGCAAAGGTGAATCCAACATATTTACTCCTGTGTTTGTGCAAGTTTTCCACAAAAGCAAATACAAAGAAGTATCACAGGGCTCCCTAAAGCTGCTTATACTATTCGTAACTTACCTTATTTTTTCTTTCTTTTTTTGCATCAAGACCAAAAGTACCGATCCAAGTAGGATTTTTAATTTTTTTTCATCCAAGTTGGATATAACAGCAGAGAGTGGAAGCTTCAGCATGACGCACAAGCCCAGCCATCTCATTAGACAGGGTGAGTGCCATGAAGGGTTGCCCGAATCATTTGATGTAGTTATTGTTGCAAGATCAATAACAATACGATTGACTAAATAATTAAATAATAAAAAGAGTTTTGGAAAATTAAAATTGGGTTGCGACCCAAAAAAGTTTGAGAACCCCTGCCATAAGGCCTTGTCAAAAACAATCCCAAATCTTACCATAGGACAATATGTGTACAATCAATGGCTTGATGTTGTCAGGGAGTCTATGATGCAGTTTTGGCCGATGTGCTGTCTTGTATTGTGTAGTCAATAAGCTCATCCATCAGTACTTGAGTGCTGTTTTCCTCCTTTTATCTGCCAGGAATCAGCATTTTTCTTTTCATCGTGTGTTTTGGTTCCTCTCTTTGTCATACGAGTAGATTTAGTCTGTTTTTATCATGAAACACTCTTTTCTGCAATAGGAAAACTGTGGGCCTTTCATCTGTCTGTGATATCCTTATTTGTCACAAGACTGTACTAATGTGCAGCTCTCTGATAATGCAATAATGTATAGATCTTTCAATATTGATATTCTTCATAGTGTATTTAATGTTTACCTTCCAGGTTGCAATACTAGTTGTATTTTATGAGCTGGAAGGGGTACGAAGAGATGGGTATGTTATTTGGTATATTATTTTTAGAGAGAGAGACATTTCCATTCACTGAAAGTTCTTTATTTGGCTGTGGAATTTCTTAGTCCATAGTATATATATATATATGTTTGTATGTTTGAGAGTCTGTACATAAAGATGCTACATTTTCAATAAAATAATATATTTAATTGATTTCTTCCAAAATTATGTTGTATATTTATTTTTGTTTTCATCCTTAATTAAATTACCCCCCACCCCAATGAAAAGATAATAATCTGATTTAATAAAAAATGCATCTGAGGTGTTTACAGTAGTAAAGCATGCAAGCGTACTGTATTAATCTATATGTATTTATCTACGAAATGTCCACTATTTTCTTGTATTTATTAATATATATAAAAATAATAGGCAAATTGGCTGACTACATAATTTGTATTTTTTTATTTTAATAAAATAGTAAAAACAAATTACCGCCACATTGGCTAACTATATTCTTGATTGTTAAATAATTAATCTTATTAAAATAGATTTATATATGTATATATACTGAAATCGTGTGTTTCCATATGTGTGTGTGTGTGTGTGTGTGCATTTCGGCACGTGTCATTTGTTTGCTTTGGCATTTTGATTCACCACCTCCCAATTGCTGTTGCATTTTGACAGTAAATCAGTCATGATAATTTTCCCATGATTATGTATGCAATGACAAGTGCAATAGGAGACAGATCAGGAGGTGTAGCCAGTGAATGCTGATATAATGGGACTGCCCTTCACCCCTGTTTTTCATAATGGGTGTGATTGTAATACTGGCTGACAGATGTCCAGCTCTCAGTGAGAGCAGCTTAGAGAGACTCGATCCTTTCTGACATATTCCACTCAAACACTCAGATTTACCGATCACAAGAACATAATACAAAAATGTATTCCAACAGACATACAGAATGCCATTTTTGAGAAGAATGGGTTAAAAGTGGAGCGGGTGATTGGTAGGCCCCCAGTTTCATCAATTCTACAATAGGTTTTTTACTTTTTTGACAGGTATAGATTTTTCAAGCAAACAGAATAGTAGAGTACAATGGGGCTAAAGGCTGCCATTAAAGGAAATGTACTGTTTTTTTGGTCCCAAAGTGTATGACTATCAGAAAATATTTTTTCTTCATATTTAATATTGATGAGACACACAATATGGTGTTACTCTAGCTCAGCAGCTTGCAATGCCAACGTAGGTGATGTATGAATGATCCATTCAATGTATGAACTGAATATTGAATAAACTGCATGTCGCCTTGGACAAGGAATCTGCCAAATGCATAAAAATTAACAATTGCATTTAAAGAAATTATGAGTAGTTGTATATGTATATTAACATATATACAAGTCCCCCTGTAAAGGGAAAAATGGAAAGTTTTTTAATGAAAAACTTGGGTAAAATCACGACCCGGCCCCGCCCTCCACCCTGTCACATTCCTCCCTCGTCCTCTCAGGCCGGGGAGCCCCCGGCATGACGTACACCTGTACGAACACCGTTCTTTGGGAAGAGAAGGGGTCTCCCCCACCCCTGGCAGCGGTTCTCCTGCTCCAGGCGGTCGGCAGTGAGCCCCTCCCCGCTCGCGGTCGGCGGTCTCAGAACCTGCCGAGTTTCAGCAGCTGGTAGGGGTCTCCTCCGCCCCTGGCAGCGGCCCTGACCGCTCCAGGCGGTCGGGTAGGAGCCTCCTCTCCCCTCGCGGTCGGCGACCAATTCCTCCGCTTCCAAGCGTCCGAGCTCCTCCATAACCAGGAAGACGGCCGCGGCTGCTCCGTTGGGGTGGATGGTAGCAGCGAGAACTTCACTACGGCATATCCCTCCTCCTTCCCGGGTCTTCGGCACCAGTGTAAAGGGAACAATGGAAAGGAGGTGGCGAGAACCGGCTTGACAATATACATTATATTTTAATGGTAAACTTAAACAATAGACACAAACATCAACACACGACGGTCAGCTGCCCGTAAACGTTCTCTCGCTCTCGCACCACCATCCGCAGTCGGCCTTTATCCCTCTCGGAGGCTTAATTAGCCTGATAAGGGACCGGGTGTGTAAAATCACAACCCGGCCCTGCCCTCCGCCATGTCACAGCCCATTACTTGTAACAAAACTCATGTAGTGGCTATATTGGTAGGGCAAATTGTGTAATCAGCAAAGCTCTTATAGAGTTTAGTTGAGCTGTAACATTATAGCCATTGTGGTAAAGAGGATTATGCAAGTGTGTGATGCTTACGATAGACGCTTACGTAATTACATATGCAATCCAATTTAGGAGTTTCCAATGGCTTTGAGATAAGCGTTAAAAAAAGAACTGGAATTATTGTCAGAGGATATCACCTGCCACAGTGTCCTGTTCATTCCAACCTTGTCCGAAAATACATAAAGAGCTTTTGGCAGTAAACTAATGAAATACAATACATGGCCACTAATGCAAGTTGGCTGTAAATCCTTCTGAAAGACAGTGAGGGTATTTGATCTGCCAGCGTAATGTCCAGCTCATGTCATGCTTTGGTCCCTTGTGTTTGAACTGGACTTTATTGCTGTTGAGTATAAATCAGCTTGAGGGGAAAATAGAGACAATATTTTGCCTTGGAGATTTGTAAACAAGTGCAGTTTTGTCACTCAGCATAAATGAAAGGGCAGCAGTTAATCTCCAATATTTACTCTGAGTCATGCCACCTCATTTGTGTCTCTCTGATTTGGCTAGAGAGGTGAGAGGTTTAGACTATTGTTGAGATGGTGATCTTTCATAGCTCTGGAGACATAATTGATGTTCTTATTTATGTTGCTTTGAAGTACTTTATACTTAAAGGAATATTCTGGGTTCAAATAAGCTCAATCGACAGCATTTGTGGCATAATGTTTATTACCATAAAAAGATTAATTTCGACTCATATCTCATATAAGAAGAACATATCGATTTAACAGTGTGGGACTTATGAAGGGAGTGAACCGGGCCAATTTTAAGGGCAGAAATGTGAAGCTTATTATTTTATAGAAGCATTTACATTAAGTATTCTGTTTAAAAGCTTGTATCAATTGAACTGTAAAGTTGTTGAAATAATTGTTTTTACGGTCGCCTTTGGTCTTAAGGGCTTATAGCGGAACGTCGTCATGGCAATGAAGTTGTAAAATTGGAAATAACACACTAAAATCATGTTAATGTGCATGTTGTTTACAGTGAGTATTTTAACATTATAACTCAATTTAATCACAAAAATTAATTTAGACTCGTCTGTCCTTTTCTTTTAAATAAAAGCAAAAAGTGAGGCACTTTGAAACTGAAAAAGATTAAAAAAAAATTAAAAATAAAAAAAAGTTACATTGAGACACTTACAATGGAAGAGAATGTAATTACATTACATCGTCATGGCAACAAAGTTGCAAAATGGCTATAACTTTAAACAGAAAAGATTTATAAGTGATTTTATCACCCTAAAATCATTTCTACACACATATTGTTTATGTCTGGTGGCTAAACATTTGATAAAGTGAGTATTTTAACGTTCAAAAATTGGCTCCCATTCACTTCCATTGTAAGTATCTTACTGTAACCCAGATTTTTGCTTTTTTTTTTAAGAAAAGGAGGGGCAAGTCAAAATTTTGGGTTTTGGAAGAATTTGATCAAAAATGTTTGAATTCACACAGTTTGAGACATTATTAAGATCTCGTCTGAAACTCTAGAGGAGGCTTGTGATATTACCGGACAAAAATCTGAGAAGCAGGAGACATCAGCAAAAGTCTCCATTTGCTCTTTATTTAATCTCATTGCATTGGAGGCACAGCTGAGATATAAAAAATCTCATGTGATTCTTCTTTATAAAACACCTAAAAATACCCAAATTTCTCTGACTCTTTAAGTTTGTGTTTGTGCCATGTGTAAGCACACAGCCTTGTGTAAGCACACAGCCTAAACAAATTGTTAACTAATCAAAGTATCGTGAGTGCAAGGCAGCTGGTGTATTTCAAGCTCACTGTCACCAACTTCAGTCTGAAAATGTAACATTCTCAAAAGGGAATTTACTAATAAACTAGTTTAGTCCTTTGCAGAGCAGATCTATGCTTAACTGTGATGAATGCTTACTATCAGGACCAACACACTCTCATGGCGAAATCATCAGGATTCATACGACTTTTTTAAATTTGGCTAATTCATATGATATTGCACTCATTGGAATTCCATTAACTTTCACTACAGCCATTGATGCCGCTGGACATCGTTTCCATCTTATACACAACGATTATTTGCTTCTGTCACACACAACGGCTTCCTATCATGTTTACATGTCTACTGATTGGTTAAGTTTAGATAAGGGGTTTGGGTAAGGGCATATTATTAATAAGTATGTCCTTAAAGCCTTGTGCGCGGAACTCTCACTTACTTCCACATTAGACATCCGGGAATTTGCACGTGATAAAGTCACACAAGTTTATGCGAACAACATTGTGCGAGACCATACGAAATAACAAAATCATAAATTATATACGACTTTTCATGGGATCGGGTTGATCAGGGCCATTTCTGAGCAATATATATATATATATAAGAACCTGCTTTGCAGGGCTCCCTGGAGGCTTGAGAGCCCTTAGCGGCCGCTTATACGGCTTATAGTTAAAAACGGCCCTGCTAATTTTGTAAATAGTCCCCAAGTAAATCAGATTTCCAGTCTCTAAATTAGACTATGTCACTAATTTGACTGTTAGTCAGCTATTCCAGTGTTAACCATTTCCAGCTTCCATTAAAGCTATTTCTAGACTGAGTTCTAATACTTTCATATCTGAAAGTGAAAGTGAAAGTGGAGATTTATATTAAAAAATATTGTTCTGTTTTTCACCCACACCTATTATATGGCTTCTGAAGATATGGATTTAAACAATGGAGCATTATTGTTTAATTGACTAAAAATGACATTATTGTTTCCTTTATGTGATTTTTGGAGCTACAAAGTTCTGGTCACCATTCACTTGCATTGTATGGACTGAAAGATCTGATATATATTTTTTCTAAAAATCTTAGTTTGGGTTCTGCTGAAGAAAGAAAGTCATACACATCTGGGATGGCATGAGGGTGAGTAAATGATGAGATCATTTTAATTTTTGAAACTATCTCTTGAACTATCCCTTTAAACCAGCTAGACCAGAACCAAACCTAACCTGCTTAAATCAGACCATGGGTACAACGTGCTGGTTAAGCTGGTCTTTTAGCAGGAAAAGTGTGTAATATCTGCGTAAAAAGCAGCACCAAACTGAATTAATGACACCCTCCTCTTTTTTCCTTTGTTGATTGGATGAACAAATAGGTCCACCCATAACTCACGCCATTGATTGGTCAGGATTCTCTAACAATCCAAACAGTGTAAAATGTTGTGCTATTGAATTGGGCCATTGTGTCTATACTTTTTGGGGAATCAACACACAAATGACTTGACTACATCTCTGCAAATGAAAAGAATTTTACCAAATTTGACACATTTCACCTTTAGGACAGATCATCTCATAGTTTAGATTCTAATTAGAGTCTCATCTGTCTGTATTCATGAAATTTTTACATGTTGCATATTGATCGATGAAAGTGTTGAAAACAAAAACTTGTCAGCAGCATATGTAATCTAACATCTGCATTCTGCACAGAACAAATTCCACATGCATCAATGTATACTGAAGGATATTGCATTCTTACATCCCAAATGAATTAATTGTAATGAATTTGCTTTCTTGATTGTCTAATAGCATTTTTATTCACCATTCACTATAAATACACATCTGGTTCTAATATGGTGATGACTGAAACTCATAACTGTTGTTAATTATAACCATTTGAAGTTGCCAGGATCTTCTCAGTGAAAGGCTAAACAGCGCCCTCTGTTGACTGCATTTATTCAGCTGTAATGTCGGTGACCGTTTCAAAGCTCCTTCCAACATTGCTGAGATTAAAAAATGTTTATCAGTGGGAATTTCTTTAAGACTGCAAGCCTATAATGTCAAAAAAATAATGGTCAAATATGTACTATTGTGTAAACAATGTATTGACTAAAAATGCGTTAGTACACGTTCATCTCGAAGACGAGTTCGTTCAGAATCAGCTACATTACATATAGCAGCAGGTCGGCTGACTCGATTTACTTCTCATACATTCCCGTAGCGTCAGTGCATTTCCCTGTTGAAGCCGAGCGTCCATTGACTTCATTGGGGCTGCTCTGAACAGTTTTTTTCAGTGCTCCGAAAATAGACGGTCATTGGATAAATGCTGCGATTATGTCCCGCCCACGGACGCTCAGCGTCTCTGGGGGTGAATGAGGAGTGGGCTGGCCCGGACTCCGGGCTTCCGCGTGATGATTGGAGGATCTGTCGAAAGACTGCGTCTCCTTTTGATTGACAGCGAATCTGTACTATAAGAAGTCACTGAAGCTATTTC
This sequence comes from Xyrauchen texanus, assembly GCF_025860055.1. Taxonomy (NCBI): domain Eukaryota; kingdom Metazoa; phylum Chordata; class Actinopteri; order Cypriniformes; family Catostomidae; genus Xyrauchen; species Xyrauchen texanus. The sequence goes on along the minus strand of NC_068293.1, from coordinate 37,770,390 downwards.
GCGCTCAGTCCCATCGCGGATTTCTCAAGTGTAGTCGAAAGACAAACTGCTGCAACCTATTTCTTTATATTTGTTTGGTGAAATTGCTAGTCAATTTGCATAATACATTTCACACAATTATACACCACATTCCTTGTTTCAGTTTTACCAAGTTTAATATATTTTGTTTTAGAGCGTTCGCTCGTTCGTTCATTCATTCATACAGTAGGCTAGGCTAGCGTCAGTACGGGTGAAACTGCGCACGATGGCAGACGGTGCTAATATTGTCGACCTGATTTTGGCGAAGCCATTTGAAAGTCTTCCTTACGAGGAAAAAATTAGAATTAAACAGCAGGGCAGATCAGCACCTAAGATTGATTTAGTGCAAAAAATAGGGTAAATAAGTTTATAATGTAGGCCGAAAATGAGCTTCCCCTCTTTGAAAGACCAGCATCCACGTCAAATTACAAAAATGTGTGTTTTCTATATGTTGTTCCAAAGCATGTAGTTCAAGCACCTTAAATTTGAACCAAAAAACTAAAAGTCCAGTTTAATCATATTTTTGTAAAAGCTGCAAGGTAAAAACCTGAACACAAAACCACAATGTTTCAATGTTTAATAATTGTTTTAATGTTTAAATTTAGCTGAAATTCTGTTAAATAGATTAAACAGATTTAATGTCAGATTCCCATTCTGACAACTTACCCCATATAGTGCGACAACATGAGCCATTATGAGGGTTATTAGGACAAAAAGTCAGTGTATTTAATGATCTGTAGTCTATTGTTTTTCCATTGGAATAATTGTGGAAATGCTCAACAGCTTTTTATAACCAAACTTTAGGGTATACAAAAAAAAAAAAAAAAAAACCCATCCTGAGAAACATGTACCAGAGTAATACCCCTACATTTCTATTTGATCTCTGTTTGGGCACATCATCCACCTAAGAGAGGATCATTCCATTAACATGTCACCTATTTTGCTGATGCCTGAGGAAAACATGAACACAGCACTAACAGTTCTGGACAAATTGTAAAATGCCACTCTAGTTCTGCATGGGGAACACAGACTCCCTGCCACTATTTCTCTTGTCAAATCCTCCCCAGGGGTGACAGGCAGTAATTACATATCAGCCCAATTACTGCGGACTGCTGTGAGAACAATACGCTGAGCTGGCCTTATCTTTGCATCTGTTCATTACCACAGTAAGCTCATTGTGTAATCCAGCAGCATTTTTACTGTGGTGACTTACTGGATATAAATTTCTCTGCCAGCCCGTTCAGGCCAACAACTTTATTTGACCATCTAGCCAAGTGGTTTTGTTTTCAAGTCAAGTCATAGTTTATTTGTCAAATGCACAAAAACAAAGCATGCAGCAGTAATAACTGGCAACGAAAAAAGTTAATGTTTTCCAAGTTTGACTGTGATGGCTGAGAAACATATGTGCCCTTTTTATTTTTTTATTACTTGCACAACTTTGGCTTGTACTGACGCAGTTTTTTCTTGCTTGTATGTAGTTTTATATTTATATATATAGTTACACAATACTGTGCAAACTTTTAGGCACTTGTGAAAAATGTTGCATAGTGAGGATGTTTTCAAAAATTATGCCAGAAATAGTTTTCATTTATCATACAAAGTCCAATAAACATAAAAAAGCTCATCAATATTTGCTGTGACCACCTTTGCCTTTAAAACATCCCCAATTCTCCTAGATACACCTATATATATATATATATATATATATATATATATATATATATATATATTTAAACTTACATACATAACTATATACAAGCAAGAAAAACTGCTGCAGTACAAGCCAAAGTTGTGCAAGTAACTTTATATATAGGAAAACATGAACACTAAAAGTGGCTGGACAAATTGTCCTTGCAGCGTCAGTTCCACTATAAAGTAATACAAATCCAGTTTGGATGCACTAAGCAGAGTTTTTAAGACCAGACATATCCTAACAGAAATTCAGTAAGTGACCAACCGAATAGCACCCAATGGCAAACAGAGACATCTAGTGGCACCTTTTCACATCCTATTTAAGCCTCAATAATTAGGCTACTTTGAGCAAATATTATTACCATAGCAACAGAATTTATCCGTTATATTTATGGAGCAGTTTTGATGCTGTTTTCTCCCCTTATCTTTCATTTCTCTATAAATCAATGCAGACCTACAGTGGGGACCAAATTCTGAAACCACCGATGGCAATACTTCTATTTTGCTTTCTTTTTGAATACAAAAACATTTGAGTGAAAGTTTAACTGAAATACAGAATTATTTACTATTATTTGGTATGTCCCCCTTTTGTTTTAATGACAACATGCATTCAAGATGGCATGGGCATGATCCATGTTATCCAGCATGATTTGAGAATGATTTACGAAGTATCTTGTGTAATTCAGTGGAAGGAAATGTTGTGCAATGTTGTTAACAAGGCTAGATATACTATATATATA